>NW_010263425.1:7617-61608 GCF_000690775.1 Eurypyga helias
TAACAATGCCACTGGGTCTAAGATCTCTCCATGCACTTTAATATGTCTGATAGGATAACAGGGAGGATAACAACAGGACTGAAGTTCCTTCCTGTAATCTGCTTCAGGCAGATTACAGGTATGCATATAGGGAAAAGCCTTCTGATATTGAAAGCACCCTAAATCAGAAGACAAGGAGTCTGTACCCTCTCTTACATAACTTGATAATATGCCATTACAGAAAGTGGAGATTATGGTCCGAGGGCAGATGTTTTCTTTAAATAAAGACATAATCAGTGGCATGAAAAAGAAAAATTAAAAACTGTAATGGATAGCTGCATCTGCAAGAGCAGAACAAATGCCTTCTGCATCTCATAGCTGGGAAGCAACCTGGACTGCAATCCAGGAATTTCACACACTCCCTCACTTCCTCTTCTTCCAGCAATCAGGAAGATATCGAAGACTACACCCTTGCCTTCATTGCCAAAAAAATATGATTTTTTCACAAGTTTTTCAGGAAAACTCTCATGGAGGCATAGGACAAGTTTCTTATTTAACACATCACCGAGGCATGACCAACACCATAGCCAGCATCTGTGGTTCCTTTTTCAATAACCTGCCTTGCTTACAAAAGGATTTTGCAGAAGGAATAATAAATGCATAGGTATTGTTTTTTCTAAAATACCTTGCTCTCTTTGGCATTAAAAAACAATACCTATGTTATATTGGCCTGTAAACCCTGGTACAGGCCTGAGAGCACTTTGGATGCTGTTGTCTCCTCATCACAGTGCTGAAATATCAGCAGCTCCTGCAATCACTTAAACATTTACTTCCTCAAACAGAGCAAGAGCTTTCATCCCAACCCACCAGGTTCAGTCCACCTGACAGAGGCTCCTTGGTGCTACAAGAAGGTGTAAAACCTTACAGTAGAAAGACAATCTTTTACAATGATGAAAAGCACCGACTTCCTAGTTAAAAACTGATGTTGTTCTTCTCTACCTGTATTTTCTTTCTCTGCAAAAGATGGATTGTTGTTGCTGTATGCAGAATGACAAAAACTTACCATATCTGATCATGTACTACCTACCGGCTTGTTTTTCCTTTTCTAAAAAGGAAAACAGTCTTACATAACGACTTAGATTTTTTCCCAATTCCACAAAATTAGAAAAAAAAAACCAACCAAACAAACAAACAAAACCCAAAACCCCCCACTGGTAAATATCTTTTGAGAGCTACTCACACCATCAGAAAGAGTATTTTTTAAAAGAACAGTGTACAGGTTTAAAGTATACAAGAAATAGTTTTGGCAACATGCCTTGATGGTCAGACTTTAAAATGTTGGTGGCTTAAAAGGCTCTAGAAAAGAAGACCCAAAACCTGGAAAGCCTGTGTTACTGCCAGAGCGAAAAGATGCAGAGTACTGAGTTCAGGAAGGAGAAGGACAATACAGAGCTTCAGGCAGATTACAGGTATGCATATAGGGAAAAGCCTTCTGATATTGAAAGCACCCTAAATCAGAAGACAAAAAGGGTGTCAGATCCCAGGCAGAACGTGTAGCTGCACTGATAAATGCAAAGCAGAAATAAGATACAAATTTGGAAAGCAATTAAATATTGAAGTATCTTGCCTCGGGGCAGGTTTTCTCATCACCTATAATCCTTAAATCAAGATTAACCAGACAGTTTTGCTAAAAGATATTCCTTGGCTCAGGAATCATCCAAGAAAGTTCTGCAACCAGTGCTATGTGTGACCAGTGCTACGTAGGATGTTAGACTCAGCTGTCACAGCAGTCCCTTCTAGATCTACAGTCTTTAAGAATTCAGAATTATCCCTGCAACCATCCTCCTCCCTCCACCTGATGGCTATGAAACAATTTCTGTGGGAGAACAACATAACAGACAGTTTGAGAATTACCAAAAAATATTGCCAGGTCACAAAACTATGAAAAGGTGTGACGTCAGGAAGAATTTGTGTAGATAAAGTGACATCGAGAGTGAAACATAAGAGTTAAAAAAAGTATTTTCAGATAAAATGATGCAAGAGCACATGAAGTTAGTACACAAAGTCCATGCTGATTATAATATGATCTGATTTAAAATACTTCTTCAGGCGAGGTTTTAATAAAACCTAAAAAGGCCTGACAGCTCCCTGTCATGGTATGTCCATGTTATTAAGTTGTAAAGCAACTGTCTTGCTCATAAAACAATCCAAACTGGAAAACACATGGTGGACAAAGCCAAGGACAACAGCAGAAATCAGTGCTGAGCCTTGGTTTGATTATGCATTGAGATGTGCCTCCTAAGAACCTGCATTAGCTTTGACAACTCACATCTTCACACAATTCATCTTCATCCCGCTGAAACATGAAGAAATAAATACCAGGCAAACGGAAGCTAGGCACGGAGGAGGCAACACTGACAAGAGCATCACTAGGACAAATTTCCCAAGTCACTCCCAGAGCTGAGCACCAGAGCTGCAGTGAGAGACAAGATGACGATCTGTGAAAACCTTCTGTCGCTATGTCAAGTGAATGCCGTGGGATCATTTCATGCCTGCATTCCAGCCAGCGTTCAGGGTTTTCTACATCCTTCTCTGAGGAAAATTCTGGGTTCTGCGATTAACTTAGCATCCTCCTCATCCATACATTATTTACAATCCCTCATTTGATCTTAGCCTGCTACTATTCCTCTATTATTTCTTTTCCAGGAACTTCATTGTAGTCATGGATTGATTTTTTTATACTCTACAGTGCAGTTCTCCATTCTTCTGTTGTTTCACACACTTCCCACCCCATTACTATACTTCCCAGTCTTCTGGTTTTCCTCCTTACACTTGTATACATACAACTGATTTTGCTTTCATTATCTTTTCTTCAGATCGTTATGATGTTTGCGAAATACTTCTACTTTTCCAGCTTGCTGTTTTCAAAAATCTTACATTATGCAGTCTTGTATTTTCCCTGAAAAACTGGCCAAGATTCTTAAGATTTTACTAAATTTGGCCCAGTCAGAACAAAAACCTGACCTTGCTCCTTCTGTCATCTGATCTAGTTGCTGGTTCACTTAAATGTAAGAGCTTACATTACACAACTTGTTTCATTACTAGTCCATCAATCTGGTTCTTTTCTAAAGTTTCTCCCACATCTATTCTGATGGGTTGGTGTAATGCGTGAGACCCTGCAGTGTGCTTAGGCTTAGAAAGTACATTTCATTCACAAACACTTGTGTTCACATCTGCTTTTGGTCACAAAGTGTTTTATTAAAAAAAAAAAAAAAATCCTAAAAACATCCATGGACCTGAAGCATTTTCCCATTTTTAAATGCATCACAGAACACAGGAGCACACTGACAGACCTCAAGACAGTTCAGACTAGTCCGCTCAGCCCTCCAGGCTGCTATGCCCAGATTACACAGGACATGTTCAAACACAATGTGTTGTATGGCCTGAGATGGGAAAGGGGAATCCCCTAACCTGCCCCAGAAACATGAAGAATCATTTCAGGATTCAAAGTGAACAGAGCGTGTAATATTTCCCCTCGTGTTCCCATTAAAGTGTTGTCTTTTGTCTTGAAAATACAAACAAGTTTCAAGCCCTGTTGTACTGGCTGCTCCACAGAGATACCACAAGTGAGCCCCTTGTGTGATTCAAGGACAATTAGAAGGCAGCAGAAGTCCAGGCATTTTTAAAATCCTGTATT
This sequence comes from Eurypyga helias, assembly GCF_000690775.1. Lineage (NCBI taxonomy): Eukaryota > Metazoa > Chordata > Aves > Eurypygiformes > Eurypygidae > Eurypyga > Eurypyga helias. The sequence goes on from NW_010263425.1 coordinate 11,294, forward strand.
AAATGAATAAGACAACTTCGGGGTGCTTTGCTGACTGCAGAGCAATAAACCCTCACTACAGTACAATGTCTCAAGCTCCAGGATGCTTTCTCACACACCTTTACTCTCTCCTTCTCAGTTCCCAGGAGGTACAGAGCAAGATGCTGGGTACTGCTGAGAACTAAAGGGGCAGGGGAGAGTCCGGGGCTATACAGTACTTATACTGCCAATAACTGCCAGTAGTAATGAGAGAGAAAAGAGAGCCGAGATCATAAAAGCTTAGCTAAACTTTCTGCACATATAATAGATAAACTACTTACTTTCAAATTTCTACAACAAAAAAAATTATACTAAAGGAATAAAACTAGGAAGATGGATGTAAAGTCTTCAATAACAAGTGGACTGGCATGACCCTGGCAACATCAAGCTCCCTACAGTAGCTCTTTCTCTATCATCTTGGGTATCACTTATTTTAATAACACATTTACTGATGAGAGTAAAGCTAATGTAGCATGAAGAGAAGGATGGAATAGAAGGCAACTTATTTGTCAATACATTGTCACTGTCACCCAGCTTTGGTAATGAGGTGCAGTATGAACAGCAGTCTGATTTTAAAAAACACCATGCACTAGCATGTCTCTCTGTATCTGGAAGTGTGAGAGATCAGAACTACTGGAAAAAAGAATTCTCATTGTTTGTTGCTTTTTTTCTCCCCTAAATTGTACTTTTGTGGTCAATAACTTCATCCATTTGAGATGAGCTTTAGAATCTATTAGAATAAAAGTTTTATGGAGTTAATGTAATCCTGAGTAATTCTAAGGATTCTACCATTATATTTATATTGTTGGGTGCTTTTCTTGTAGTACAGCTCATGCTAATATATCTGCTTTCATTTTTTCAGAAAGTATAAACTCTCTAATTGTAAAGAAGAGTCTGAAAACGGGCCCTTGCCGTAAAGCAAGAGAAACAAACAGGAGAAGACAGACAATATTTTGCTTCATATCTTGAGAGAAAACGGATTTGATTCATGATTTTGGAAAATCTGAGGTCAGGAACAATTTGCAGATTGTTTTGCTAAACCATAAAGTAATAATGATAATCAAAATCTTAGACAAAATTTATCCTGTTGCTCCTACTGAAGAGAGATTTACCTCTGTTTCCCAGGGATTACCAATTTAATAGTCTTTAATAACCTACAATTGTCATACAAGCATGTGTTATTCCTTCACTTCAACAATAGCCCAAAAGTGCCAAAAACATTGGCATTTATCTTCAGTCGGTGAAGTAGATGGCGAGACCAGAAGGAGCTTTATCTTACAATAGCTCTAGTGCTTTACAATTGTCTTAAATATTTCAACAAAGAGATGCCTCAGTGTATTTCCCTGGTTACCAATGAGTTGCCAAAGGTCAATAACTTCAGCTTTAAAAACAGACTGATCTCTAAAGCTTTTCTTGCAGTTGAGAGATTAAGGCAGACTCTTATAAACATATTTATGAAATAAGAGCAAGGGACTTCATCCTGGCAGCTTGGAATGTAACACCATTCTGTATCTATATTATTTTTGGGATTAGAAACCATTAATTCCTAAAATTGTGCTGTGGAGCATAAGTGGCAACAGCTGCAGCTATCTGTTTGCTGTCTTTCCACATGGGCTATTTTCTGTGCAAGATATGCATGAAGAACACAAATAAATGGGGTGCTACCTCTTTAGACAGGGCCTGGCAAATTTAAAATAAAAAACTAAAAAGCATGACCATGTTTGCCTTAAAATGATGAACTTAGGTGTTAATAAAAATGGCATCTTAAGGCAAGTCCTTACACACTTCCTGTTTCTGTAATCCATTCTTCTTGCATGCACAAACTAATAAAATGCCTCTTCTTATTATGTCACTACTGTACATGAAACATTTCATGCATAAAATATTAATCCCAGACACAGGTCTTTGAGAGAGTGATTGTACTGGCTAAAGGAAGAGAGAGAGGTTTCTGAATATAGCTCCAGTAATGCTTTCCAACCCCAGCGCAAAACTGCAACTATATTAAAGACCACAGCTCTTCAATGGCACAGAAAAGCAAACCTTTGGGCAGTTTGATGATATGGGCAAATGGACCAAGAGAATCAGGATGTGACCAGTTCACACTGGGTCTATAAAGGCCCCAAAAACACCCAAACCAAAATTCAGTTACTTGGGCTTTCTTCGACGTTTGCTTTTCATAAAACTTAACTTTTTAAATAATTTATTTCAAAATGAATCTGGGAAAAGTAGAAGTTTTGATTCCTCCACATTATGGTGGAAAAAAAAAATAAAACAAAAGAGAGTGGGGGGAAAGAAAACAATGAAGCTGGTTAAAATTAGCCTTTAACCCTTTGTAAGAACTGTGATGTTGAGAATCATCACTGCTTATTTCACAAGTTGAGAATACCATGCTGTTAATAAACCACTCACTCAAATATGTACGAAAATATCTCAGTACAGGTATTTTACTTAGGAAAATCAGGTATGTCTGATCTTCCACTCCTTCTCGGTGGTACTTCGGCCTGTGTGTGAACTGTGCCGCATGCAAGGACCCTTCTGCCCTCTCTGTACAGACCAGGAACTTGGCTGGAGCATGCTACTTCTGTCCCATGGTCCACATTTCATTGACAACTGAAGCCACAATGCAGGGGGTAAAAAAGGTACAGTTATATCATGCTGTGATACAGGTCAGAACATGGCTGAGATTTTACAGTAGTAGGACAATTCCAGCTCTTCAATACAGTCCAAACCTCAGATCTGCCGTCTGAGAGACTCATGAAAGTCTGCCTTCCAAAGGAAGACCATCCTCCAGAGTTAATTACACAGGGCTTCATCCAGACCATTTCTAAATGTCTTCCCTACTGGAACTTCATTTTCTTTTCTCACAAGAGTATTTTACAGTTTAAGAGGCCTGAAAACTCATATAAAGAAAGCTTTTCAAAGAAGTAGCCCATCTTCTGTCAGGGGGATAGCTCACCTGAGTAAAAGGTTATAGCATTAAGCATAATAGAGTTCAGCACCAGAAAATGTTTTGCAATAGGTGTAACTTTGCTAGCCTGCAATCATTCCTGATAATCCCTCTTTGGAGTATGCCAGGCAATTTGCCTCTTTTCTCACTGCCTCCAGTCTCCAAATCCTTCTGGATATTTATTTTACTCTTTCTTCTTTCTGAGTGATTCTCTCCATCTTCCCCTTTCCACCTCTATTATTCTCTACTTATTGGCCTTGGAGGTGGTGCTCTACAGTCCCAGGATGGTTTGTGGTGTAGTAGTTGTGGTCTCACCTCTGGACCGTGAAGTGGTGCTTTGCACACACAGGCCACAAAAGACCACATAATAAATAGAAATTAAAGGCTGCTCTGCAATACAAATAAACTTACGTTGAGAAGAGGCATGTGCTGCTGGAACAAAAACGACCACTTGTGCATGTGGTTTCTTCGGTATCGGGTGGGAACAATGTCCAATTACAGGCTTTTCTTACAAAATAAATTAGAACTTCAATGGGGGTATCAACTAATTATCTCCTAGGAAAAGTGCTTTAATTTAATGTTAATAGGGCTAAAGAAATATTTAGCTCTGTCATTTATGTATGAAATACTGCTATGAGCCCTTCAGTACCAAAATGCTAAAAAGTGCTTCAGTAGTAGTCATGGTCCCAAACTGTAACCTTGCTACCTTTTCCCACTTGGAATGATGTACGGAAAATTGCCAAAGCTACACCACAGGATTAATTACAGACCCATCATGGAATTCTAAAACCACAATACTTAGGCAGCTAAGCAAGAGCAGCTCTCTAATAGATTTAATCAACTGCTGGGTAAACCATCAGACTAGTAGATGATGTGACGTAAAAAGAGATCAATGAATTTGAGTAGGCTACAATGCCATTCACCAGGCTTTTTTCTTAAGGAAAAAAAAAGGCACTGACCCATCACATGCATTCTTCAATAATATTCTAAATAAAATGTTCAAAGAGAATTAAAAAAAAATATTTAAAAGTGACAGAAGTCATGTTACTTTATATTAAATACTGAAAATAAGTAATTTCTTAACCTCCTAAAGGTGATCTTCCTTGCCAGAAGGACTCCTACTAGGAAATGTAAGGGTAGCTTATCTGAATGTTTTCTAACTGTTAGATGCTATAAATGTCATTCCCTACTGTTGGCACCAGACTGCCATTTAGCTCTCAGTACACAGAACAGGGAGTGCCCTTTCCTAAATTTGTTTAAATGTCTAAGGCTATTACCTTGATCTCTCACATAGTACATTATTTTATAGCAAACACGAACAAGTGCACTAGCACAGCCAAACTCTCTTAAAACCAATTAAAAATAAATAGCACCTGAACAAACGCGCTGTCAATTAGCAAGTTGCTTTGATAATCACATCACAGAAGGGCTATCCACTGAAATTCAAACACTCCAAAAATCCGTAGCATCCCAAAGGCTAGGCAGTCATAGACAAAGAGTTCTGGAGCACAGGCAGCTTAATTTTCTCTCCCTCTCCACACCCACTGCCCTCCCTCAAGAAAGGGAGATAGAACCAGACCATTTTCCCTTCTAACATGCTAAAGCTTTCAAATAGCTTCCAGGCATTTTAGAAGCAGTTGTACAGTGTTTGCTTGCCACTTTCAATTAAATATGGTACAGCAGTCTGATTTCACTAGGATCTACTAATAGGAAGAGTTTATTTAAGAGTGTTCAAACTCCAAACAAAGAACTATTCACAGAGGTCTCAACTTTCTGGTGGTTTTGGGGTTGGTGATTTTTTTTTTTTTTTTTTTAAACCAAGGGTGCAATTAAGTCTATCCATGAGAGATCTGAACTCTAGGTCCATAGAAACACTTTTTAAAAATACATTAAGGTACTCACTAGACTCAAATAGGGATACTTAACAGAGTTGTTACTTTAGCTAGGTATTTATCGAGTCTATCCATAAAGTTTGGTCCCAGCATGACATACCTTGATCTATTGGACTCCACTGCTTTGACTCGCATAGTGTTTCAGGAATAACTGAACTGCAACATTATAGATGTCCCATCCCTGGAAGTGTTCAAGGCCAGGCTGAATGAGGCTTTGAGCAACTTGGTCTAGTGGAAGGTGTCCCTGCCCATGGCAAGGGGGTTGGAACTAGGTGGTCTTTAAGGTCCCTTCCAACCCAAACCATTCTGTGATTCTGTGATTATGAAGACATAACAGCAGAGCACATAAGGAAGATGTCTAGATCTTCTTGCTCAGTCCCAGATAAAAGGTCTGATCAGCTCCTTGCTTTTCCAAATAATGTCTTCAATAATTTAAAGAACTGGAGAGCAAAAATTATTTTGAATTTTGCAAATGCAAAAGGAGTATAGAATACTTGCATGAAAACTGATAAAATAAAGTCTACTAATCCCATTTATCTAAAAAAGGAAAAGGAAATATTGCACTCGGTTGTACTCAAAAGGCATAGGGTTATCACAACAAAGTCACGTCTCCTCATGTACACAGTTTGTTTACTTTTTGTATATAACTCAGAGACTAAAGGAAGGAGGAATCAATCTCACTTTTATTGATTGTGTCTGCTTCTAATCAGGTTCCCTGCTTGTTTTTCACACATGAAGATACAGCGATGCCTGAGTAAGAAACAACGCAGAAAAATGCTGATCTTTTAAAATTAAGATTCCCCCAGACTTTTTAATGTCATGAAAGCTTTTCTGTCGCTGCTGGGCTTTATACATCGTTGATTTACAAAACCTTGGTTTTGATATTAGATTGACTTGACAGTGTCTTATATAATGAGTAAAATTTTAAAAAAGCTGCAATAGATTATACTCTTGGCATGGAGACCTAAGCTTGACTAGAAGTTGGAAAGAGAGAGGTGCTTCCCTTCCACATAACGGCGGCCTCTCGGGGTGTTTAACATGTGGTTCTACTCAGAGAAGCCAGTAAGTGCTCACTACTCACTGCATGTAGCTACTGTCATTTCTGCCTCTCAGAGGTAAAAATCCAGTGTCTTCTGCACTGATTTCTTGGTGGCACAGCACTCATACAGAGGCAACTGAAGCCTGTAGAACTTTCAGACTTGTTAAGGACCAGAATACAACTCAGCTTGCATCTCAGATGCAGGGGGACAGGTTTGCAGTGCTCTGGGCACTGGACAAGTCAGTTAATTTAGGAAAGTGAGCCTATCTGATTAAAGGTTTTGAGAGACAACAGAAAGCCAGAATCCGAGAACGTATTTACAAAGTGTTTCATCAGAATTTTTATTTTAAATATTTTTGGGCTGCAGCCCATAGCCTTTCTCAAATAAAGCTCTCCCATTTCCTAGAAAATTGTTTCCCATTTCACAGACACTCAAAAATTATTACTCAGTTCTTTCACTAATACTTCCCAATCCCATATTTTAAACTACAAATTTTTCTAGTACTTCCTCAAATTCACATTTATTTGAATAATGGGTTTATTTATACAAACCCATTTCTACTTACTAAGAAATTACAATAATACATATGTTATGGAAACCTAGACAAAGAGAATTCTGTGTATGACAGGACTAAACACACTCAGTGAAAAAAGAAGGAAAGGAACAAAAAAAAAAAATGAGGAAGTAGAAAGACTTATAACATCTTTTCCAAAGGGATTCATGGACAATAGAAAGTAACATGTTTGATGCAACTCAGCAAGAAACTACTCCATTGCATAAAATACAGCTGCCCTAGGAGTGCAGCCCCACCCTGATCCGCCTCCCAGAAAAGGACAACCCCCCGAGGTTCCTGCTGCTTCTACACACAACCAAGACAATCTCAAGAAGACAAGAGGAGCAGCCACACACTTTACAACTGACTCTGTGGGTAAGAACATCAGAACTATCACTGCAACTGGTATTTTCTGACATTCCCTACATGCAACATGCAGTTTTTGAATAACCCAAATGTTCTTTGAAAATTATTTTTCCATGGTAGAAACAGAAAGGTAAGATTCAGCTCCCTACCTTGATTACATTTTTCTCAGGTGCTTTGCCACAGCTTTCCAGCCAGCCCATGCATCAATACTGAATTAGGCAAGAAGCTGAAACAGAGTTAGAACTATTTTTTTCATCCTTCTACAAAAGCCCTGCAGCAAGTATGCACAACCCTGAGCAATTGCATCACAAAAAATTAAGCTCAGCTGTGAACCCAATATATGGAGCTGACTGGGCCATCACACACCCAGACTGGAATTCTAGTAAGAATCAGAGCAGATGTAGTTTAATGGTGAAATAATTGAAAATATAAAAATGAAACATTTTACCAATTGTTTCTGAAAGTTTTATTTCCCCACAGCTTTTATATTTTGATTTTTATCCTGATGTGTCTTTTGTGAGGGCAAAATTCAGTGTTTGAACAGTTTTTATTTCTAGATACCTTCCTATGCTGAATTGCATTCAATGAAATTAAGCTCATACACAGAATAGTCTGTGTGAAAATGTCTTGTTTTCATCAGCTGCATGAGAATGTTTCCTCCAGCTTTTACCTTGAGTTCGTATTATTTCTTTTTTGGATAAGTCTCAAACTTCCTTTTCTCCAAAGATTAACACAACTCCTGTGAAATTATAGTATCCCAAAGGAGATAATTTAATTAATTACCTGCAATTCTGCTTTTTTTGCTAGTTTGTTAACAAGGTCCTTTTCCACTCACAGCTCCTCCAAACTAATATAAAAGTGTTTAAATAGGTAGTTTTAGTCATGATTTTTCAATTCCAGAACTGATTTGGTGGGGGGTGTGGTGGTTCTGTTCAGCTGCCTTTCTTTTACTATTAATTGTAGATAATCTACTGTGAAAAGCTCTCACAATTTTTCATAGTTTCTGCCTGTGGCATTTCCCTTTAGCCCAAGGATAAATCTTTCTAGCTCTGGCAAATGTCAGGAATGCTCCTGTGATACAGGTGATCCTACAATAATAAAAATCAACAGCTAAAAGCAGACTTTATTGTAGGTATTCATTATGATACTTATAGCCTGCTATAAATTTTCATCTCATTCTTATTTAACAAAGGCTATATATTACTATCCTCCATATCACTGTGACCAAAACCAGAAGACCATCTTGAGTTATGATATGCTATATACATAATCATTTTTACAGTAAAGCTAAATGCAGGAGTTATCATATTGAAATCATATCTAAAACAGTGAAATGGGTGCTAGTATTTTTATATCATGACAGGGATTTGTGCCACAGCAAAGACAAAAGAAAGTTAAAGTCTTTAAATATCAGAATACAACAGTCCATTAACTAAATGTTTGTAAAAATACCTCAGCAGCCTGCAACACATCTCACCTTTGCCAGAATCAGAGCAATCATCTTCACACTGTCCGGATAGTTACCAGCAGCACTGTCTTTTTAGTTTCCCTGGTTACTCACTAGGATTTTGTTGAAGTCAAGCATGCACAGCCAGTGTTCCAAAGTATAAAGTTTGTCTCTTGTCTGGAACATGCTGAACAAAGCTCCAGCACACATGACATTACGAGGCCACATGGCATACACAGTGCAAGGCTGAGGAATACAGAAAATTAATACATCTCAGTGCACTTTAGGTTCTGGTACTCTTTTGGCTGGGCAGAAATATCATTCTTTTTTAATTTCCTGAAAATTACATTACAATAGCTTCACTAACAAGTTTGAGTTTCCTGCCACCCCCCTCCTTCTTGCCCCTCTTCCCCGCCTCAACCAACCAACCAAGATCCAAAGCTTTCCTTTGGAAAAAGAGCCATTCCCAAACATCTTAGGACAATCCCCAATCATGTCAAGCATTGTCCTGAAACCCAAGCAGGAATTACTTGTTATTTTGTTTTCCATTCTACACTCCAAAGAAAACACTGCCTTTGTCTCTGCGTCAGGGAAACTCTTCTTTACAACTGCAGCTCTGTTGCTTTCTCTCAGGACAATGTCAAGCCGTTTATATATGAGAGGAGTAGCTGAGCCCTCTGCTTTGTCACCAACACGCACTGTTTCAAGAACACAGGCTATGGAAACAAAGCTTTGCATAGAAAAGCCTTCTTTGATTTTTTTTTTTTTTTTTGGTCATTTTTGAGCCAGTGCTTAACCATCATCACATTTTCAGATGTGTCACTGGATACTTGTGAAGTAAGGAAATCAACTATGTTCTCCCTATTGCTGGGTAGGCAATGTATTGACTCCAGTCTGGAAAACCACCCTGCCAGAACAACTCCAATGGGAGTATGCAAATCCTTTTTAGTAACACTATTCGCCATAAAACATCAAAACACTATCTGAATACATCTGGGAAATGAACAATAATTTTGTTCTGGTCAGGCTAATCTCTAGTCTTTAGCACAAAATCACAGCTACATGAGTGAGATGAGAAATAGAGTATGCTATGAGCAAAACGCACTTGAAGGAGAGCTTTCAGAAGTGTCTATATTCTGCCATTAAAATCACCATTAACACACACACAGATTACAGAGAAAGTTGTATTTTTTCCCATAACATTACTTATCAGAAGGCCACAGTTTATTTCAATGCTAATTGTAGCAGCATAGGTTTTCCACTATTTCACAGAAAAAAAAGTGCACAAGGACACTGACTTCAGAAATCGTCCCAGTTCTGGAGTTCCACCAAAAATTAGAGAAACTGATGATTGCTTATCACAGTTTAACCCCAGTCAGCAACTAAGCACCACACAGCCACTCGTTCACCTCCCCACACCTCCAGTGGGATGGGGGAGAGAACTGGAGGAAAAGTTACGAAAACTCATGGGTCAGGGTAAGAACAGTATAATAATTGAAAATAAACAAAATAAAATATCAATACTAATAATACTAAGACTACTACCACTACTACAAATAACAGTATGTCATGAAAATACTACTAATAACAATAAAAAGTATAATAATAGGTAATGAAAACAGCAATGGGAAAAGCCCCAAATGATACAACTGCTCACCACCTGCCATCCGATGCCCAGCCCAGCCCTGAGCAGTGAGAGAGAGAGAGCCAGACCCCCTAGCCAACTCCCCCACAACTTACATACCGAGCATGACGTTTCATGTCATGAGATGTCCCTTGGGTCAGCTGTCCTGGCTGTGTCCCCTCCCAGCTTCTTGTAGAGAAGCAGCCTGGGAACACAGGTGCAGAATGAGCAACTGAAACTGGGTTGGTATAAACATTGCTTGGCAACAACTGAAAACATTAGTATGTTGTCAATATTCTTCTCACCACAAATCCAAAACATAGCCTCACACTAGCTACTGTAAAGAAAATTAACCTTATCCCAATCAAAACCAGCATATTGCTTAAAGGAACGACTTTTTTTCATGGTTGTCAAATATTTTAGGGAGAATTTTTTTAGAATCAGAGCATGATTAAAATCACAAATGTATTTAAGGATGTCAAATAACTGAACAACAATTAAGACAAATGGATATTGCACAAAACACACTGAATCTTGTGAGAATTCAGTCACAAGATTTACTTGGTAGCACATATGGCTTAAGCATGGTTCCATGTTTGGTTTATCTTGTTCCCAGAGCTTTGAGTTTGATGTCACCAGCAGAGCATCCTGACATGCTGTTTGCTTTACCAGTCACTTCAACACTACAAATTCCCACCAAAGATATGCTTTCTTACCAATTGTAGCATTCTCCCACCCCATAAAAATATTAACTCTAAGAGCACTTGGATCCTCTTTGCTCTATAATCGCACAACTTGCCTCCGTGGAAGCTGCACACACATCTTTCATAGTGACAGCACATCAGATCTTCCCTCCTCCCACGACAGACTGGTTATGGATAAAGCAATTAGACCATCATCGGTCCATCCTGAGCATTAAGAAGAAAGCCCCTCCTCTTGATTCTCTTACTACTCTGAGTACGTATGGACACAAAGTACAGATTCACGCCCTTATCAGGACATATTCTCTACCATCTTAGGAAACCTGTGGTTGGAAAAGGCCAGGTTCAATTCCCAGGATGGCCACCCAATCTACGGATGACCTTAAGGATGTCACTTGTTCTAAACACGGCCAGTGACTCTGAAGTGTCAAACCTGGCAGTTCTTCAGTGCAGTTTGCAGAAACCTTTCATTTCTTTCTGAAATACAGGTAAGGTCTCTAGCATCTGGGCAGGAGAATGGGGGGCAGCTCCTGCAGAAGAGGAAAGGTAGAGAGTCCTGGGTGCATCAAGCCAGGCCATCCAAAACCAGCAGCTGTTTTGAGGCCTTGAATCTCTTTGTCTTTCTCCTCAGTCTACAAATGGAGATGAGAACATTTGCCTCCTGCCCAGGGATTGTGTGGATAAATACATTCCTGTTTGTGAGGCACTTAGATAAGATAGCTAAGGGAGCTATGTAAGTTGATAGATTCCTTGATCTTAAGGAACTGTACTCTTGAAAGAAGCAGCTTGAGTGAGTTATAAATGTCCATATTATTCACAATATGAAACTGCCAAAAGATAAAAAACATTCTAATGATATTTGAGAGCAGGAACTCCCCTTTCCCCCCATACTTTGAGGACTCTGTCCCTTTGGAGATGGTATGCCACTCAGTGAGGAGGATTCCCTATTGTTTTCTTCCCTATTCTTTATAATGTAAATGTAACCTCATTTATTTATTTATTTAGTCTCGAAGGCCTCTTTTCATCTGGCAAGATGGTGGGGAGGGGGGTGGAGGGAAGAGGAGCTGAAGGAGGGGGGCTATTTAATAATGTCCTATTAATCGCAGTGCACTATCAGCAGGCTTTAACCCTGTTCCAATTCTTTGATTGCTTTTTAGGGATTAGAGCAAACTTCATTGTCATCCATTGCATTGCAAATGGGTAAATTTGAGTGATATGTACACAAAATATAGATAGGCAGATAGTGCATCGATATATGTGCAGAGTATATACATGCATTTATATAGCTCGTACACACACACGCACACACATAAAAATAAGCTACATCTCTCTGTATGCCATACGAGAAAAATCAAATCAAGGCACGGAGAAACTGAAAAAAACCTACATGTATCATTCACCTGATTTCAATTGTGACTCCCTTTGAACCTCGGCCAAATCATTTTGTACATTAAAAATTGGTCAGGGATGATAAGATTCCATTTTCATGGTTGGTAATGCAGAACCGGTGAAAGAATACAATTACAGACCCCTGAGTAAACTCTGCGAATGTCAACTTGATGTAAATGATCAAGTGTCGACAAAGGGCTGGCGGGAGGGGGGGCAGGCAGAGATGGAGGGGAAAGAGAAGGAGAGGGAAAGACAGAAAAAGAGGCTTCAACTTCTTCAGCAGTCTCTCACCCAGTGACAAGCCAGCACCTTCCCTGTCCCAGGCCTTTGGGACCCGACCTTTCTGAGCCTACATGGCGTGCCGAGCCTCGACGGCTGCCATCGCCCTGGGCTGAGGCCTCTGCTCCGTACCGGGCTTGTGACACAAGTGACCTGCCCCTGCCTCCAGCAGCCAACAAAAGCAAGCAGCCAGCACAAAGAATTCCTGCCAAACAATAGCACGCCTCCACATAAATCCTGCAAGAGCCCAACACCCAGGGTTTGCGTTGAGGGACTGTCAACCCCAAACCCTGCATGGAGCGGCTGCGTGAGGTGGAGGTGCGAGAGCCCCCAGTGTCACCCCCCAGCCTTCCCAGCTGCTTGCCTGCCTCGGCCCCACCGTTGCGCAGGCCCCAGGAAGCCCTGCTTGCTCCTCTTCACCTTCCCTGTGAGCACAGAGTTGATGCCATAGCAACTTCTTCTCTTTTTCTACTGAGCTGACATAGGAATTTGAGGAAGGATGCTGTGACCAAGTGGACATACAGGTGCTCAGCGGGGTGAAAAGGAGGCAGAGGTGCTCATCACTCATTATGGAGATTGATGGTTTTAAAGCTCCCAGAGCATGATCTGTATATTCCTTACATCTCATGATTCCCCAAGGAAGTGGATAAATACCTCCTCTTACAGGCAGGTAAACTGAGGCACAGAGCAGTGAAGTTCCCAGAATGAGTCTTGAGCTGAGGACTGAGTGCTGGGTGCCTGCTTCCCCCAGCCTCATGCTGACCGCTGGCCCACGCTGCCTCTTGTGTGCGGAGGGTCCAGGTCACGGCCAGATCTCATCTGGTCCCACAATGCAGTGAGAACAAGACTGCAGTGAACTTCTGAAGGGGAAACACACATCCAAAAGCCTTTTGCCATTCGTGAGCTAAAAGCAGGAGCGGTATTTCCATTTATTTTAGAACTATCACCTGAGCTGATTAAAGCAGTTACCAACTTCAGTTGTTTTTTACATGTCATTTGTTTCACATATCCAGTGTTTTTCCTGTGCGCACCACATAAATTATTGAAACATTATTTTATTTATCCATCCCCCTGTGACAGAAATAGGTTCTCTGAAAGCAAATCTTGCCCTAATCAGTTTTGTTTGTCTACGTTTCTCTCCACAATATTGCCACTGCTTTTGGATTAGTGAACAAGTAACACTAGTTTGCTTTTGTGGAGAACAAAAGCACTGTGGGCTGATAAAGACAGGGTGCTAAATTAAAGGTTATTCCAAAATACATCATTGGTGGCTGCGAAACAATAGGCTTGTAAAACTTTCAGCAAGCTGGGTGGGAAAAGAAGATCACACGCTGAAGTTAGACAGGATGGGGATTGTCTAGACCCCAGCAGCCTTTTCTCCCACTGAGCCCTAACCTGAGCACGAAACTTGCTGGGTTCACAACTACCTCCAGAATTGGCCATCAAGAATATGAGACAGTGAAATAAGCAAGCCCCAGGGTGCCAATATATGGGCTTAGGTTTATATCTTAAATAAAAATGGCATAATAGTATTGTCCATTCCTAGCCTGTACTCAATTCTTTTTACACACTAATGCACCAATAAAACCCAATCACCCTACCAAAGCAATGTTACAGAAGCACCCACTTAAAACGTGGCCTTTTTCCTCCTTTTGAGTGCCGTGCATGCCATCCTAATTATAAGCAAAGTAAAATTAAGCAACAGTATGCGCACGATATCCCACTAAAAGCAAATAGCAGTCTGATGTAAACATGACACAACTTGCTTAGTTGGTAAGGGGTCTAAACTCTAGTTAAATACCTGTACTTTGAAATTAGCCCTGCTCAAAATATCTCAAGCAATATTATTAAAGAGCCAAGTGACGTTCAGAATGTTAGCAGGACTGTTCTGGTTTTGAAGCACAGTTTCAAATAAAATGAATTTTAAACAGTTCAAAACGTTGCAATTTCTCACCTGCACATATGGCTTACGACAAATTTGAATACTGAGTGTTATCTGAATCTTAAACTCTGAACCAGTGTACACAAATACAGTTAGGGGGGTTGGGCTCTGCAGTCAAATCTATTTGCTTCTAAGGCTAAAATTATTTGAACAGCTATTATTTTTCTTCCTTCCCCTCCCTTGATTCTACATTCATGGTTCCCCTAAATGACACAAAATTATATATTGAATTTTTCCTCCCGTGTCACAAAAAAATAAACTGGACTGAACCCATTAACCAGGAGAGTTAAGTCAATGCACATCATCCTTTTGACAAACTTTGCTGAGTATTGTCAGTCTTTGGAGATCATTACAGAAATTTAAATATAGTTTGTCTTTACAGAAGGTAAGAAAATTAAAGCATTTTTTCTATGTGCTACTCATATAATGAGAAAAATCTCAGTTAACGTGGATTAAATTTACACTGCGTTCTTATAAAATACAGCACAATCTATTTCAGCAAATGCAGAAATGACCATTTTTATCTAATATTGCTGAAGCATTCTAGATTTGACATAAAAAAAGCCACAGCTCTAATATTAGATTTAAATAGTGCAAATTACAGCACATGTTAAATAACTATTCCCTTGTGTATTTATAGCTTTAGGTTCTGAACTTGCTGTCTTGCATATTTTTCACACAGTCATTTCAAAAACTTTTCAGTCCCTTCACTGATATTTTATTTTTAATAATGATTAACATACAGCTATTGTTGTCACATCAAAGGTTATTTACAAATATTGTTTTGTTAATCAATGCAGAAGAATGTTTTATTCTGTTAAAACACTCCTATGGCAAATATTTTTTTCAACTAAATGTTTACCTTCGGCAACTCAAATCCAGGTTCTTCCTTTTTTTGGTTTTTCAAAATAGACATGCTTAATTTGGAAAGCAAAACAAAACAAAAATAACCCACAACTATTTTTACCAAAATGAGGAAAGGTACCATCCCAGTCTTATTTGCCAATTACACCTTACCACAAATCTGTAATTAGTTGAAATCCTTTTTGTTTGAACAATTCTGAGACACGGTTTTTAGGCAATACTAATATTTAATGGAGATGAATAGTACACCTAGCAACACAAACACGCAGCAGCAAGAAGTAGTAGTCAGCATTTCCAAATCAAAGCCTGGGAAACTTATCCAAGCTCCCATGAAAAAGGGTAGCCTACCTTACACAAGCTATAACCTGTTGTTTGCAAGGTGGATACAGCTCCATACCCAAGGGTTGGCCACCACTGATGTAGGCTGCAGAGGACAGCAAAGGGAAACCCCATTGCAGGTGTTGTGTCCGAGCCATGGCTGGCTGGGCTCAGCATGCTTCTCCAGTTCAACTTCAGTATCACTTTACAGACTTGGTAGTGATTTTTCAGAGATTTTTTTGTTTGTCCTTTACATATTCTAAACCATCTAGCTATAAAGGAAGCTTTTTTAAAAGAAGACCAGTCAAGGTTTCATAGTTAAGGCTATTTCTCTATGTTAAGCAAACTGATTCGTGTAATTACTGAAGCCCTACAGAATCATCTCTTGGGAGAGTCTCCATACCTGTCTGTATGCATGTAGTATCACATGGTCACCGCTGAAAGGGAATAAGGAGTTCTGGAATCAACCTGAAGTGCTTTCACAGTCTATTTGGACACAAAACTTCACTGACCTTTGCCTGCTTACCTGCTGCTACAGAGGAGGGATTTTATTTGTGTACTCACCCGGCAGGGGGGCTGTGCACCTACTATAGCTAGAAGAAAGCAAGTAAAACCGGTATGCAACAGTTGCATACACAAGAGAAAGTAACATCCAGTTCCTCCAGGCTGAAGCGTTAATGATATGGCAATATCTGGAGAATAATGTACAAAGTTTTGTTTCTTTGGGCAAAGACTCTCTGAAATGTCACTGGCTTTGGGCATTCTGACTTTAGGAAGGGTATAAAAAATTTGGGGATTTTCTATAGCAACAAAAACCTTGGGTTTCCCCTCATCCCCATTTCCATTTGAGAAGCTTTTAAGACCTAAATTAAGTAAATAATTTGTAATTTAAAATTGTTTTTAAAATATCCTAAAGAAGTAGTGTTTTTATAGAAGTGCATTTATGCACCAAGTTTTCAGTAGTTTATTTACATATCCTGCAGTACTAAATACATTATTTTCTACTTTTCATATTGTAGGGGTAAGTTTTTCTAGCTGTTTGTAGTAGGGAAGCAAATTTTACAGACACACCTCTGCAGGGGAATATAGGAGCAATATAATGAAGAGTGAACGGATGGGTTACACATCCTGCTGATCTTTTTTATTAACAATTCTGGAGTCAGAGTCAGTTTTAAGTGGGAAATCCTTCTGAATCTTTTATACATGAATGGTGCACAGGTATATCTTTTTCCAGGCAAAATATACACCACTCTTCAGAAAACCTTGTAGATGAGTAGCAGGTGAGCTGCATGAAAGGATACACAGAGGTCCTTTCTCACGGCCCACAGACCAGCAGCCCTGGTGCCCTGGGGTTTGTCTTCACTCTAGTATGAACCCCTCAAAAGTAACGCACTTCTGAAGGGCCATACAAATTCTTGAAGGAAGAAACACTAGGATAACAATCATCTCTGTCACCTCGCAAATAAAGGGAACATATAAAGGGAATATAATGTATTTAACTTCCCACAAAAAAGCTGGCTTATTTGGAGCCCCTACAGTGAGCCACACAGTGAAGCATTTGTAATAGTCAAACACAGAGGCTTAAAGTGTTGGGAAAGGAAATGGTCCATGAAAGAGTGGTCTACAGAGTTAAATCCCTAAACTAGGCTCACCTTGCAGCCAATTTTGAAAACAAATTTCAGGTCAGGAAATAGTAGGGAATGAGTTTAAGTGAATGTCAAACCCGCTAACCCTTCTCCACAAGAGGAGAAACAGTAATTCATGAAATCAACAAAGGATTAAGGCAATTCAGGTACCTCTACACAGCTAAAGAAAAGCAGGCCAGAGTGTGCCCTCGGACCCTGAATCCCTGATAGTCCACACTGCTTGATGACCACCACGTATTTGGGTTCTGTTTTAGACTCCCAGCTCAGTTTCCAGGAATCAACCACAGCCTGGCTCTGAGGATAATCCCCTACATGGATCACTCCCAAATGCTGGCATGTATACGACTATCCCACGTTTGGCATTCTCTATCCTATGAAGTCACACAGAACCATTCCAGCAAGCTTCAAGCCTCAAAAACCTCTTCATACTGTTTAGTCTTACCATTCCTCCTCCTCCACAAGCACAAAGAGATCTCTCCTTGCTATTCCACCACTCTCTTCTGAAGATACTCAAGAGAAACTAAATCATAATCTCTCTCGCTAGGGCTGAAAAAATAAATCACAACCCCACTCCAGACAAGAATGTCCCAGACCTTTCCCAGTCTCCCTCAGCAGAAAGCCCGGGGTTAACCTCTACTGCAGCTGTTGAAACAACCAAGCACTGCAATTAACTGTGAACGTTCATTACTGCCACCCGTGAAACAGGACAGATACACAGCCCCATCAGACAGTTTCTACTCTCCAACTGAGGAAGGTGAACAAGGCTGGCTTTAAATTGCTCTCTTCTCTTCAATGGCCATTGCTTCCAAGGCTAGGTCTTCACTCAAAATTCAATCTTCTTAAATTTTGGTTACTTTTCTGGAGTCAGCCATGCTCACCCACCAGCACTGCCATACCACAATGGTACACCTAAACTGAGAACTGCACTGGTTCAACAGACACCTGCTGTTGCTACAGTTTACCCAGGAAATCAGTACAGCTATTAAAAGGAAAGGGCATTTCCCAGATAGGAGCTGCACCGTCAAATACGCTTGATTTTTGGTTCAAAACAGCCTTCAGGTGTCAGTGCAAACCCAGTCTTTTCTGTGTGGCTGATTGGCAGAAGATGAGCAAAGATATGGTTGGAAGGAATTCTGGTGGTGATTTGTTAGTGACTTTGATTCAATTTAGTGTAGTCACGTGGTTGCCGTTGCATTTTTATCCGTGGATAATTATGGAGCCTGCTCATTTTATGAGATGTATTTTTAAGAGTTTATCAGTGGCTTGGGATGAGTGCTCTTTTGTTTAGTGATGTATAAATTTGAATAATAATAAATAACAAAGTGAAGGAGACCGAGGGAAGGGAGGAGACTGAAATCTGGAAGACGCCTCGCTATGTATGTCTGCTTCATTAGATCCCAGCATAGAGGGTACAGCAGTGGGCATTATAGAAAGCTGTAAAATGAATCAGATAAATATTAATTGCCATGTACTAACTGTCCACTTTCCTGGGGTAGAGTGGTGTTTTCAGTCAAAGGCTCACGTTATTAGCATACATGTAATGATCACTTGCTTCCCGTACGCAGTTGCAGCGTTTTGTCGAGCAGACACCAGAAAACAAGACTGTGACGGTGCGCTGTGACGCTGTGTTACAGCGGCCTACGGGTTCACTTCAGCTCTCCCCAGGGCTGCGCTGTGTTAGCCTCACACGGTGGGACACCACCGTGTTTCTCCATGGGGCAGCCCTATGGAAACCCTCCAGACTGACCCTTCCCAGCCAAAGGGTATGGGGGGGGCTCGTTCCTGCGGATGTACCGTATCAGCTCAGCAACCTCACAGCAGCTGAACACCGGGCACCCTGTCCCTGCTGCACTACCTGAGGTGTTGAGGTACTTGATGACCTTTTTGGATTACTGGTAGCCTCGCCTAGGCACTTGCAGGGTTTTGCCCTCACCCTCACAGAAAGACAGAGACGGGGCTTCCTCTCCTGCACATTAAAAACCAGTATTCATTAAAAAATTGTTCCTATTCCGAATCAATCAACGGCGTTTGCTATAAAGTTAAATTAGGGGGGAAATTCGAAGTTAACCGTCATTGTTAAAATAATGTTGACTTGATTGTTAAAATAACATTGAGTTTTTGGTGTATTAAAAAACTTCTTAATCACACAAAAATTCAAAGCAAAGAAGGTATGCAAAACCAAAAAAAAGTCTAAATGGATTAGTTAACATTTAAGGAACCACAAAGAACCTCCCCCCCTTCTGTCAAAATGTCATTAAACCAAGACATTCCTATGGAAAGCCTGATTTTGACGAAGCTGCATTTTCCAGTGGTAAAATATCATGTAGGGATGTTTTCTCATAACTAATACAAAGCAGTAGGTTACAGTGGTACATCCGAGAGAAGTTTTATTTCTCTGATAACAGTATGAGGCAAAGTGCTTCACGACTGCGCTGTAGTACCACTCGGCACGATGAAACTGTGCAGTAACAAGTGCGTGTGTCAGGCATTTATCGGGGTTTTATTACGGCCTTGTGCTGCAGGTCAGCGTTTGGTACCAGAGGAGTGCAAGCTGTCTATCGGTGCTGCTGCCTGCGTTTCACTGTCGGCGTTTGGCTGTCGGTGCTCATGTCTGGTCCGGGGCAGGCATACAGCTGTGGCGAGCGGAGCCAGCACCGCGCCGTCTGTGCGGCTGAGCACAGCCTGCTTCTGCTTTTATGTATAAACATGCAACATGCCACCACACTTTGTGGCTGTGCTGAACGGCTTTAATATATGTTATGACAACGCTGTATTGTGCTCAGTATTATTGCTGCTTGCTCCGTACCGTAGGCATGAATTTAGCTGTGTGATTATGCTATAATATCACTGCGCGCCGCGTTGCCCGGTTGTGCCAGGCTTACCTCGTGGGCTGTGTGTTACAATAATGTTGACAGCACTGAATGGCAGCGCTCGGCGCTTTGCAGTTCTGCTGTAACCCTGTAAGGCGGTGTCGGGGCTTTGTGCGGCGTGTTGGCCAGGCTGGGTGAAGGTAGCGTGGAGGGCTCCGCGCTCGCCTGGTGGGGATGTGCAGGATTAATGTTATGTAATCTGCACTTTGTGGTTGGTTTGCATTACTGCTGTGTGCTCTCTGCTGCTTGATTGTGGGGTATTAATGTCAAAATCCTCCATGATCTACTGCCCTGTGGTTGTGGTGTAGCCTCCGATAAAATCACGGCTTGGTTTCTTAATAATGCAGAATTTTAAGAGACAACAAAACATATAGGAATTGTTCTATATTAAAAATGCAGCATAATTGTATAATTACAGTATTTGCATCATGCTAAACAGATTGGCTGGGTTATTTCAGATTCTTTAAAGTCGGGATGGCATCAGGCCTACAGTATTTCTAAACTATTTTGCCCGTCTGCAGTTGTATAATGAAACACCACAAATTTTACCCAGCAATACTTGTGCTTTCTAAGTGCTGCATTATAAGCATAAAATTACCGAATGTACTGAACACACTTACCAACACTGAACTAAAATCCCTTATCTCTCACCCACAAATTAAGTCTCTACAGATCCTTTTTTACAATGCTGAAGTAATAAATACATATATATTTATTCCTACAACCATTTTAAGAAATTAGAAGGAAACCCACACAGTAGTTTAGCAGTTAATTTACAACGGTACAGCCTCTCGAGTAAGTATGTAAAACAAACACACATCATTTATTTCCCTCATTTGAAATCCCTGCTCCCCGACACACAGACAGACAGACTCATACACACAGATCACTACAGCCCAAATTGGACATCAGAGGAGAAACTAGGACTTCTTTGCTATCATCCATGATTGCCCTGAGGGTTGAGGAGTGGCCAATTTACAGCATGAATATAGTCTGGGGATACATGAATCATGAATCATGTTTGATGTATGGAAAGGCACAGTCATTCTGAAAGGCTGCAAATGCAGTCATCTGCTTTTTAAGAGAAAAAAAATGCTTGCAAAACAACAACAAAACCAGAGAGATGAAATACCTGGGAAATATTATTTAAAGACACCATCTTTGCCTTTTTTTTTTTTTTTTAATTGGGTTGGAAGGGGTTACTTCATTATGCAGCAAATTAGAAAATTCATAATTTATCATTGCACCCAGTCGAAATGCCACCCAACTGAGTCGCACCCCTGTGAAAACCATCACATAGTAACAAACTGTCAAAGCCTGCTGCAGCCGACGGGCAAAATTAATATGCAAATGTATGCAAGAAATTAAAAAGCAGAATTACCCAGGCAAATGAGGTAGCTATACTTGAATTGTTAGAATTATGAATAATTACTGCGAATTTTCTGCTCCTAATATAACTTGTTTTTTGATAAACAAAGACTTAATTATCGAGATGCGCTGGAGAATTTCCGTGGCGCTCATTAATCTTGCAAAAAAAACAAGTCCCTGGTGCCCAAACCGTAATGAAGAGCGCGTGCCCTGAATCTTCAGAAAGATCAGAGGCACCAGGGTGCCAGGGCTGGAGAAAAAAAATGACAGTGCCAATGTCCCCTCCTGTACCCTGGAGTGTCATAACGTCTTCCACTAACTATCAAAGGGACTTATTTATGCCAGCAGCTGAGCTATAAGTCCAATTTACGATGCCTTAAGCAGTGGTGAAATGATCTGTTGATGTGCTATGGAAATGCCATCTTGCAGTAGCTCGATTTGGTCCCAGTGATACCAACACGATGAGGACCCTCCGCTCCTCTGCTAATGGATGCAGCATGACAGACCATAATACACAAGAGGGACAATCTTTTAGGACCAGTCTCAATGGTCCTCCATTAATCTTGGTTCTGCAGTGCTGTGGTGTCCATGGGAACAAGGGCATTATCATAAGCACTGGTTTTAAATGTTCCCATTAGGGATTGCAATACAGAGGAGAGATGCATGGGGTGAGAGGGTTAGGGGAGACAGTCCACTATTAGTTTACATTTTTTTTTTTATGACCTGGATTCGAACCATAATGGGTGGCTCGGAGAATTTTCTCTTCCTAAATAACATAAAGAAAACAACAAAGGAGGAAGAAGCTAAGTGTACAGCGTGGTGTGGTGCTGCATGCTCGTCTTCTCTGTTTTTACAGCTAGAAAATCAGCTTGGCCCTGGTGGGCTGAGATAATTTACCATGAGAAAGCAAAGGGAAAATAACCCCAGGTACTCTCAGCACAGACCAAATCGAACCCGCTGTGAGCTTATTATTACTTAAAAACTGGCATCTAAGTGGAAATGACTGACTCTCTGTCATTATCCCTATTACCGCCATGATAAACCCAAGCAGATGATAAGGCAAAATTACAAAACATCAGTTCTGGAGCTCGGAGGCTACTTCAGAAGCTCAAGGCAGACTGTGTTTTCAAATGCTTCCTTCTCTGCATTCAAGTCCCCAAATTTCCTGATGCCTTGACAGAACCGTTTCACCACATCGCCAAATTGTCACCTTATAAACGAGGGTATCTGCTGTTTTTATACGAGGGTCTACCACTCCGTCACCCTCACTTGTAATCCCCCAATCTCTCTACATGCCCAGAGCGGCTACAGTGCCGTAATGTTTGAAATTTCGCTCCCAGAGCCTGCGTTGCACTCAGAAGGGGGAAGGACGGGGGGATAACTGCCTTGTAAGTGACAGAACGGACAACCCTCCTGACTGCTGGGCTTTAGTTCTCTGATCAGTGGGAGGAGCAGCTTGCCTGGGGAGGAATGGTATGTCAGACTGAGAAGAGTGGAGCGAATGGAGTGTACACAACGACACCTCCAAGATCTTCCACCCTCCTCTCCCCCTTCATATTACCGTGGCCAAGGGAAGTGCATTCCCCCCACATACCCCTTCTGCCTCCTTCCCCAGCCTTTCCCTGAAGATGGGTGACAGGCGCATCGGCACAGAGTGCTGCCGACTCTTCTCCAGCAGCTTCTCCCTGGTGCAACAGAGCTGGAGGGGGCCCAGGAAGCAAAGCGTTGCCTAGGTCTGAGCGTGTTACATCTGGCTTAGCAGGCTGATAATTCACTTCATTGGTTGTCTGGAAAAGGGGGTTATTATAAAAGGAGCGGTAATTGTATCTGACATGGTTGCCTACCTCCCTGCTGCTCAGTGAGCAGGATGGCTGCTAAAGTTCTTACCGATATAAACTTTCCTTATCCTCCTAGGGATGGGGGAGTTTAATTTTACAGCCTTGCTGTTGCCAAGGCGAGTTTCATACAAAGTGGCCACCAGTTACACACAGGGTTTTCACAGCCCTTTTAATGACTGCTACCACCCCAGCTGAGTCGTGTGCCCACTGGGGCAGCTCCCCAGCTCCCATGACCCGACGGGGTGGTGCCACCAAAGCAGCTGCCATCTCCCTCTGTTTCTGTGTGGGACAGGCAGGATCATGCACTTGTTGACACCAAAACCTCTTTCTCAGTTAATGGCCACAGTGTCTGCCTAAATATTTTATGGTGATGAAACCCTCGGGAGGGACAATCCCAGGTATGGAATGAGCCTGTGAAAAATCCTCCAAGAAACACAGTTTCTTTCAAGACAGGTTTCTTGTTTTACAAGAACACTTTGGTACCAATCACTGAGTCTCTCCTCCACCCCCTTCATGTGCATGCATTTAATCATTTGTAACAGAAATAAGGGTGAGGTTTGAAATTAAATTTCTTTTTATCTTAGCAAAGAGTTTGGAAAACCCACACAAAAACTGTTGAGCGTGTTGGGAAATCCAATTTACCCATCCAAGAAGTTAGGAAACAGCTTCAGGAAAGAAAAACAATTTGTACATAGCAGAGCACTTGTGACAATGTGAAAATCTCCCTCACTGCACAGTTCATCCAGCGGCTGCAGGGAATGGAGCCAGAGTGTGGAGAATGGGCTGGCCAACTGCTACTATGACAAGGAACACAATAAATCCTCGTGCAGACTCCACCTAGGCCTAATAGTTGTTTGGATTTACAATTGTTTAATACTTTTAGCCAAATTCTGCACAACAGAAAATGACATGAGGAAGGGCTTCGGTAATTCACTCAAAGTCACTGTCACAATAATTTTTTGGCCCTTTATTAGAGGCTCGAGCCTCAGGCTGACTCTGTCCCAGGCATCATTCCAAAAAGGGGGAAGAGATCCAAGTGTGTAAGATGGAAATAATTATTATCTGTGGCCAATGACTGCGCGGTTTAGATTTTTCACAACCAGTCTTTGCTCTTCGTAAACTAGAATCAGGATATAAGCATATCCTCTGCAAAGGCCTGGGACACCAGTTGCAAAGAGAACTTCCCTCCTCCTTCCCGTAATTACCACATCTAGGCAACACACCCAGAAAAAGATCTACATATATATGTGTGTGTATTCATATAAATATATATGAATGTATGTATGCATGTTCCTGACAGAAATGGATGCATAAGGCAGGGTGGGCACGGAAGATAGAAGAGGGCTTCTCAAAATGCTTGTGACAATGCAAGCTGTTACAACGGCACCTGGCTGATGAATCAGATGGATTACTTTCCAGTAGAAGAGACTGAGATCATAAGAAGGTAAGCAAAGATTTCAGGTCCATATGAACGTGTTACTGCATGGGTTTATGCAACGCCAAGCTTCTTTCAAAGAAACGTAAATGTTTTCAACCCAGGTCAGCGTGCTACCATGGCAGAGCAGCACACGCACCATGTGCACCTTTCTGACACAACAGTTGTTCAGCTTGCTACAGAAATCCCAGAGGAGACTAACAATTTACTGTATTTATATAACAAATAGTTTTGGGGTAGAAGAGCTGTGCTTCTAGTTGTCAGCTTGAGGGTCTTTACAGTGCTGAAAAGGAGAAAAAAAACACGACTTAGATTATTCCTAGTGACCCACATACCGCAAAACATCTGCTGACAACATGGTTGGCTTCCTGCCCGAGTTCAACTATGAGCTGTCTCCAGCTGATCATCTTTGCCCTCACCATAATCCAGAGTCCGCAGCAAGCAAAGGCGACAGTCAGGGATGCAAAAAGCAATTTGAACAGTTGAATAAGCACAAACTTGCATAAACATGCACGCGCATACCTCTAGCAAAAACCTGATCTTAAAAAGAAGAAAGTGATACCATCAGATATAAATCTTTGTATTAAGATTCTTCAGGTTAGAAGTAAGAACTTTCTTGTTTAGCATGATCCTTTGTGTTTTCAAAACTTGGGTTGTTTAGAATTTGAGTTCTGAGAGATATGAGTGCACAATATGATTAGACAAAGCACTAGAAACAAATAAAAAGCCCCAAGAAATGCCTTTTGTACTGTCAAGCTCCACCATTGTATTAAGTACAGTATTATTCTGTTTGTAGAGGCAGAAAAAAATATTTCTAGAAGCATTTGCGTTCCATCCTTCTTTTTACATCTGTAATGGTGTTACCTTGTCATGCAAACACATTGATGTAACTTGACTGTCAACCTCCCCTTTCATTGTTTGTGGTTATTACTTTTTTGTTATTATTTTTATTCAAATCAGTAATTACTCCCAACTTCCAAGTTCCTTGTGCTTTCTTTGTTCTTGCATTTAGGTACTCATTCTCCTTTTTAAATGCATCTGACTGCTTAGAACACAGCCATAATCATACCTGATATTGTTCAAATTAATAGTCACTCATTTGTGATCATAAGGTTTCTTTATACCTTGTATTACAGTTGTAAAGGCTTGCCACATGATTCAAAAAGCCATACAGCAGTCTCATTTTAGTGTTACCAACAGAGAGTACTTGCTATTCTGTTGTACTTTTTATTAGTATCAGTATGATTATTGTTTCTGCTCAGTAAAGGCCAAAGGATACTGTGACTCCAGGGGAGGAGAGGGTGCTGAGCGCCTCTCATTAAAGTCTCTTCCGGCCCCACGTAAAGCCTTGAAGGTTCCCCTGAAATTCCTGAACAGACAGTGCCTGCACCTGGGCGAGGGCTTGTTACACACAAACTGTTTCAATGATTTAAAATACAAGTATATAGAAATGCAACAGAAAAAATGTAACAGCAAGCGACAGAAAACATGATCCCTTAGGTGCCATAGCTGGAGGCTTAGTGACAGATGATGCTGCAAAATGGCTTCAAGATGGGATATTGACAAAATTGCTTTATGAGAATTTTACACTGCTAATCACAAGGCTCTAATAATAAGTCTTCCTTTATTAATTGAAACCTAAGTACTAGCTTGCATTTTCAAACATTGTCTTTGTTAAAACAGGTTTAAAACTTCTAGTATTCCTTTACCATTTCCAACCCTGACTTCATATCTGACAGTTTCAGGATTGCCTTAGCCCTTCTGAATATACTAGACACAGCACTCCTCATTTGATTAATTCTAATAATTTTTAGTCATTATTACTTTTTCACATATATTGGTATTGCAGATTAAATATTATTTATAGCTTTAATTTGTGTCTTGTTTGGATTGTACAATCATAGGGCTAACTTGGCTATCATTATTATCATATTGTTTTATACTGCTCCTAAAATTAAAATCCATTCTTGTCTTTAAATGTTTTATTGTTCTTGTCTTTCTTGTTTTGCATTGCATGGGCCATGATTAATTCTGTTAGCCAAGTGCATATGGCCTGCTTGGCTATCATCCATTATCTTCATCATTGTTGCCTCAAAATGAGCACTTTATTACTACCTTTTTCATCTTTCCAATTACCAGATGTGCTTTTGCATTCCCATACTTTTCCTACTAGACAGAGATCTACATTTAGAGTAAAAGTCCCAGCTCATTAGTCATTGAAGATTAAGTGAATTTTCCCTGGCTAAATACAGAAAATCTAAGGGTCAGTTCCAGTGTTAGAGAAGTAGGTAGCTTTTGAAAAACAGAATCAAGAATGGCTACACCTTCCTCTAGAAAGCAAGCTTCATTTATTGTCAAAAAACTGGTAGTTTGTTAGAGGATCAGATTTAGATAAAAGGAAAATTCTCCCTGCAAATCCTGTAACCACATTTGATTCAAGCATCTTTCTGAAGTCTCAGAAATTTTATCTAAGCTGAGTTTTGCCCTTATCTGCCTATCCTATACTTGTGATTTCCTGGAATGGCACACACACCCCACCACTCCCAAAAAAAAATTAATAAAGAAACAAAAAAGGTAGTGAAAATTTGTATTAAATGTGTACAAAGGGCTGGGAGCATCACCTCTCTCTTTGAAAGGGCTTTTGCAAGGTTTCCATCTGAACTTTTCAGGTTCAGTGTGCCAACACCTGAACACTTCTCTGGCTGCATTCAAACTCCTAACCACCCAATGTTCATTTAGCCACAAAGTTAGCTGAGTTAAATGTGGCATACAGTAAAAAAAAAAAAAAAAAACCACCCCAAACTTGATGAAGTAATTATCTTTCTTTTTCTTCACTTGATTTCATTTCATTCATATAATTTAAAGAAAAATACTCACCTATCCACATCTCAGTCCACTCTAGTATTATTTTTCTAAGCGTCTTCAATACAGATAGGCTACTAATTTTTTGTTGTTATTTTTATATTCCCATTATTGAGTATTAATAAAAGATCACTAAAGAAACATTTCATATAATGCCGCAAACTCTTCTTATGACATAGATATTTCTAAACACCCAAGAATTCTTTCTATATAAGGTCCTTTGATTAAAAAAAGAAATTAAATAAAGGAATTTATCTCTCTCTCACACCTCTGTACTGAAAATCTGTTTCTAGGCAAGAACTTACTCATTGCCCCAAAAAGCAATGATGGAACTAGTCCTGTGCATAACCCAGGGATACATAAGGGAAATGTTATATGATAAGTAAGGGAGGAAGCTGGCACACAAAAACAAGCTAGCTTCTGTTTTCTGACCTAAGTATGCTGCTTTGGGCATTTTAGAAAAATCTGTTAATAATCACTGTGAAGGAGGAAGAAAACTTTACAACAGGAAAAATTCCCTTAAAGGGGTGGGAGAATGTAGGCTGAAATGTTCAGAAGTGACTAGGGTGACAAGTTGCAAACCTCCCCCAATATTCTGATTTTCAAGAGACAGGCGTCTATTTCCCAAGGCTCAGGTGCCTCCATGGTGACAAGCAGAGCACCAAAAAAGGAGGTCCTCTGGTTCATCTTTGAAAGTTGTGTAGTCCAGGAGAGGTCAGAGGAACTGCTGAAGTAGTGTCACTTACAGGTGCTCTGGCACTTAGCCCAGCTTTTAAAACTATCTTTAGGGATCGAGTTGTTCAAGTAGCACTTTATAATTAGCCCTTCTTGTGCTGACCACAACCTCTGAAAACCAAATTCTCTAAATTGTACCTTTTTGAGTATCTCAGAATTGAGGCTTCCTTCTTCCCCTAAAGAAAAAGGTTTGCACCTCAGGCAAATTCTTGTCCTTGATCTCCCTAGATCTGATGTTTATACCTTTATGCCTCTCTATAGCCTCTCACTCCAGGCATAGTGACATTTACTTCAACAGAGCTCTGCCCAAGTGTTGTGCCGTAATGACATACCCAGGCTTGGTTCTTCTGTGCCTGCAGAAGTAAAAGATGTCCCATATGTATCAACATGACAGGGCAACGGGTTGAGAACTTTTACATACGAAGTGTCTTAAGATACCAGATCAAAAGAGAATGCAGAAGTGATAAATGTCATTTATACACTGGCAGATTAATATCATGGCAATGTCTGGGTTTTCGTATAAACATCCATGGGAAAAGTTTGACAAGTCTGGGATAGTATGGCATGGCTATTTCTCTCATTTGGGCTGATATTTGCTTGATCTGTTCATATCTTAATAAGTTTGCTCTGAGCAGAAGAGCAACTCTGCATCTTCCCTCCTGGCTAAAGATACACGAAATACCTTTTTGATCTCAGTGAACAGTTTGCATTCTGCAGGAATTCAGAAACTTGTTATTGCTAAACTATCCTCTCTATCTTTTGGTAAGGTGCTTGTATTAGCAGCAGCATATTGCCTTTGGAACTCCTTTGTTCCGAAGTTTTAGCAACGAAGTGTCTGGATACAAAACTTTGCCACATTATGTTTTGAAGGTTTCGTAGGAGCAGAAAGCAGTGTGCGTCTGTGAGCGTTTATAATGGAGAAAAGCTAAGTGATAAAGTGCACCTTTAACATAATGACAGTAATTCAGTCTCAGACAGTGAATGCTATTATACCCTCTTTTAAAGACTAAAATCAGTCAATTGAAATGACAATTATGATAATCCTCATGTAATGAAGATTATTTTGAAACAAAAATCTTTTTTGGTGTGTGTGCCTGTGAATGTGTGTGTATTTACTGTGCCTAAGTACAACCTCGACTTTTTGCTTGGCTGGAAATTCTATATGAATATATCGGTATTTTCTAACGATTCTGGTGGTTTCAGTTGATATTTAGTATAAACTGATTTTCTAAAAAAAACCAAACAACTCCTTAAAAACAAGTTTTATATATGTTCCGGCGAAATACTCCAAGCATACTGCTTGAAGAAATGGGCAGCCTTATGAAAGCGGTTAGCTTGATCAGTCTTGGAATATGAGACGAAAATTCCTCCTCAAAGCACCCAGTGCATTTACCCTGTGTTTTGTCTTAATTTTCTAAAGGGCACTGCTGTGAGCTTCCACCAAACCACATGGACAGTTAATAGTTCCAGCAAACATTATTCTGACTAGGAGACAGTCTATGAATGGCGGAAAACATACTGATCATCCGAATTCAGTTCTTATGTCGGTTACGATTTTCAAATAAGTCCAAGGGGTCTAGGCACCTAATCCTACAAAAATACAGCCACAGTGTTAATTTTTATGGGGTTCCTTTGAAAAACTCGTTCTATTTTAACAATTCAGGGCACTCACATTGTGCAGCAGAAGTAAAAGGCCACAAAAGTCACAACAAAGACACGCATATATGGGGAGGTCAAATGAGAACAAAGATAAGGAAAAGATGTGTTGAGGCAAAGGGAGTGATAAAGCAGGTAATAAGCACAAGATGACCATAGGCAACCTGCCTACGTGGGCTGACGTGAATGTTACATAGAACTCCTGTGTATGAAACAGTTCTGACCTAGGGGGGTTGGAACTAGATGATCTTTAAGGTCCCTTCCAACCCAAACCATTTTGTGGTTAAGATCAGAAAACACATTGGAGAGCTAGGACACTTTAGTCCAATAAGGAAGTTGCTTGTTAGCAAAACGTAGCTACGCACTTTGTATATTACTGGCTGCCTCAGTTGTTCCAGCTTTAAAATTCTCATAGTGACACTCCCATCCCACCACTGTAAAATGCTTTTTAAGAAAACTGATATGTAAATATTACTAAATGTTTTTGCTCAAGATTTTGTACCTTCCATTGTTCAGCTGATTTCAAAGTAGAAAACTAATGATAAGCCTCACAGAAAATCCCCAAGAGATTCCCTGAGGCCAGATGACAGTTTACCTGTAGTGTTTAGCAATCATACAGGAAGCATTCCTTCCTTTGCTGGGAGACAATAATTAGGACCAGGTGAATTTGCACTTTACTTGCAGAGCTTTATTAATGTGAACTAGCCTAAAAGTGGTAGTTCACATTAACAAAGCTGGTTATTTCTGGTTAATAAAGATGGTTATTTCTTCTTAGACTTGACCTAGTTCTAATAATTTGCTATTCAAAAGATGCAGAACTTAGATCTTTGCAGGAAGTTGTTACTATTCACTGTGAACAGTGGCCTAAAAGGGTTGCTGTATGCAGTCAAATACATTGGCACAGTAGGGAAATGTGATCTTTTTTAAGGCTATTATTCTAATCATTTCATCTAGTCTCTTGTCCAAATATAATATGCACTGGCACAAAGTTAATTTAATTTTTTTTAATCCCTGCAACAGTACAAAAACCCATGACAAAGCAGGGTGTCGAACATGTGCTTTTAGGAAGTCCTTCACTGCCTGTTAATTGTACAATGCAATTGTGTCAAAGTGGTCTAGATGACATTGCTCTGCTGACTGTTTTGTGGTGGTGTTTAATAGCTGGAAGGCCAAATGCAGTAGCTGGCATTCACTTTCAATATATCTTATTACTGAGTACACTTTCACATGTACACATTTCAGTCATTGCACCCTTCTGCACACTCTTGTTTCTTGGTATTATAAACTATCCTTGCCCTGATCCTGCCAGCAAACTTCACCCTGGCTCTGCATGACTCTCTAATAAAGTAGTGAGGACTTCAGCAGAAAAGCCTGACAGGGTGCTTTCTCAGACTTGTTTTTCACTGCCAGCCCCAGAACCAGCTAATGAAATCATTAGGCAGATTTTAAAAGTGGTGTCTAAACCTTTCGGGCCAAATCCTGCCCTGGTCTTACATCAGCAATCACACAGGAGAACTCAAACAGCTGTCCTCCTCCTCCTCCTCCTCCTCCCTCCACTGTTCATGAAGAAAAGGAACAAAGCATTAGTCTTTTTGCCACTCCAGAAAGCTGCATTGTACCTGAAGGTCTGACATAAGAGATCCACAGGAGCAGACTGAATCACTTCTCTTTCTTTTCCATCCTTAGCTTGTGACTAATACTAATGCTGAGAGCCCCAGAGACACACGTGCTCAACAGTTGCTTCAGTGGGAGTCATGCACTAAAAGTCACCAGCAATTCTGGCCCATGTACTCGCCCAGCATTTTGTCTTCAAGGCTCCGAGCAAATGTTAATTAATCCTCACAACATTCCTGAGAGGTATCCCTACCCTTACTGTCCTGAAGGGAAAACTAAGGGAGATAATTAGAGCCTTGTAATGAAGTAGTGTCTGATGACCTGAAGCCCAATCTGCTATCTGGGTCAATAGACAGATTATGTCCTTGGACCGACTAATTGTAGAGACCTAATTGTATTAACACACAAAATCAGCAATTCACGCCGTGGCAAAGAAATGATAACCCCCAGCAGTCCTTCCCTCTTGAACAATTACGTCACCTCAGGGCTCTGATTCACGATCCCTGTCAAATTTAGCTGTGGCAACTAAAGAAAAGTGCTGCCTCTACTCCTGTCACAGCTAAATCTGAGCACCCCTACTCAGGAATGAGAATATTCTCCCATATTAAGGATAAAATATAGCAATGCACATTACCTTGGAAAAACACTGTAAGCCCAGTAGATACTATCGTACTCTCAGTGTGTGCAAGATGGAACAACTCATGGCCAATTACTGCCTCAGTTTCTCTCTTTATATTTGCTCCTGATAAAGTACAAACTTCCCCTAATTGATATGCTTAAATTTTGTCTTCTTCAACATTATGAAGAAATTGTTAGGGCAGGACTCTCACAAGCAAATAAGGGAGCTAACTGTTAAACTCCGTCCTGAGTAGGTGGGCTGAACATTGCCTGATCACACAGAGCAGCTTTGAAATTCCATCACTGAAGTCAGTAAATTCTGGGAGAAAAAAAGAAATCAGTACTGTCATGCTTAACACTTACTATGGCTAGAGTTAGTCTAAAGGATTTCAACTAAATGGATTGTAATTTAAGGATTCTGTCAGAGTTTATTTTTTTCTGATTTTTTTACTTTAAATAATTCAAGTTTTTCAATGGAAAATCATAGTATTCCCATGGTAAATGTAGGTAACTTTAAATTTTGAACAAAAGAGAATGCTATGAAATTGAATTCTGGTGAAATGTGTATTTCATTTTTTTTTATCATTTTGTTGTGTGTAGCAAGATTGCAATTGCCTAAAGGATTAAAAATCACCAAATAGTTCTTACCAGTACCTAAATGCATCGTCCTATTGGAAATATTGTGTCCATTATTATACATTTAATGTCAGAAAAAAAAATTTCAGCTTCAAGCATTTAGGATTTTTGGGTTTTTTCATTATTTCCCCCCTCCGCCCCGCCATACTCCTGCTGTCCCGGAGGTTCAAGTGTGTTTTACTGACTTTGAAACCATGTTTAGGGACACCGCAAAGGAGAAAAAACAAACTCCAAACTCAGATGGTACTACCTGTCTCATATGCTGCAGTGCAAAGCAATTGCATTTCATCAGAAATACATGCTTTCCCTCCCTCTGTTACAGGCACTCCTCAGTATAAAAATTCTATTTGAAAATTTCGACAAGCACTACTTTCTGCAGTCCTGAGATTTAACAGAGTAACACGATGAATTTCAGAAGCATAAGCATAAACATGAGTGCAGATTGCTGGGGTTTGTATGCAGCTACATCCATCCTTCAAACTTTATTTTTAACCTACCTTGTAGCTAATGACCTCAGGTGGGAATATGAGAGTATTGCATTTAAAAAGCAGGAAACTTACAAGCAGAAGCCAAATGTAGGTTTTCTGCTGTTCTATATGCTCTGAAGAGACAGAGCAAACCCAGAAACTTAATCGGAACACCTTCAATTTATTTTTGCTAGAGTTGGACTCAGCAAAACAACACTTTCTTTTTGATTTGCCACCACAGAATTCTGACAAAAGCAAAATACAGTGTTGGACACTGACTTCTAAAACACTGTAGAGACAGAGCAGCCTGCGATTGATCTGTGCTCTTTAAGAGCGGGGTTTGCTTCCTTGTTCAGCTTGATGCCACAGCCCTGAAGGAGAGGACTGCTGAGGGATCCACACTCGCTGGTCTAGCAGCATCTCTCATCCCAGGGCCCAGCAATCACACCAATCTCAGGGGGCCCAGAGTCACTAAAAAGCACCACCTCCTGCCAGCAAGCTCAAGGCCAGTGGCTGCTAATGGCCAGCTTCACCTCCTCTACTTCTGCTGAAATCTGCCAGCCCAAGAAACAGTGGTTTTCCCGTTGCTCTGAGACCAGATGGCTTTTAGGCATTGGGAAATAACTCCCTGATTCAGAATCACCATTAACGATGGTAAATTGATACTGTATTAAAAATAGTAATAAATGCCACTTACATAATTTTGCATTTTCATACACTTAAAGAATGTCAATTTATTGAAAAAATAACAGTCCACTTACATCCAGCAGACTGAGCCAATAATAATGATGTATTTTACAATGCATGAACTTTGCCATGTGCTGTAGAGGTATCAAAAAATCAATACAACTAAATTGACAAGTTTGTCAATGATTGAAATTAATTTCCTTTTTTCTGGTACTTCACTAAACTGAATTCCATAGTGTCGTATTAATTAACATCCCACTCGTATGGCCTGGAAAACAATGAGGTTATCTCTGGGCACATTCAGGGAAAGGGTTGTATTATAAGCAGATTTAGACAGTGAAAGTTATTCATATGTAGCCACAAACGATTTACTTACTAATTTATCTGCCAAGGCTCTTTGAAGTTATCAAGGTTACAATTTCCAAAGACACAAGTCATGCTGGATTCTCAGCTGGACACTCAGGATCCAGCATTCTCAGAAAATGTTTATCTACGTCATTCCAGAAAAATCTGTGTCTACCTGATGCAGAATTGCAGTATTTGGCCAGAGGCAGGCCATGAGACCCAGTAACTCCTTTAGAAAGTAACTGGCACACTGACTGAACTGGGTAGTTTTGTCTCATGGAACACAGAGAACCCAAAAAACAGGAAGAAAACCTAAAACAGGGCTACAGGGGAAAGGCCTTCAGAGTTTCTGAATATAAACTTGCGGAGATGCTCAATTTAACATTACGCAGGCATAAGATGAAGTTTAGAGGGCTGAATTGCAAGTGTTATGAAAACCTTCCTTTTACAATGGTGAAAGAGGTCAGGACTCGCAACTCCGATATGCAGCCATTCTTGTTTTGCTAGTCTTGTTTTGGGGGAGTCGGCGAATATAATTTGAAAGACCCTTCAGTTTTGGGTTTGTTTTCCTATTTACATTCCAGACAAGGAGTATGTTTCTTTTCAGAGTAAATATTGTGTTATTTGCAATTACGTTTCTGCAGCTGAAATCAAGCAGCTGGATCAGAGAGATCCTCTGGGACAGGTGCTAAGGACCACGTTTTTCACCTTGGTCTTTTGGGCCGTGCCCTTAATTGGAGCTTAGTGTCCCACTAATGATTGTGCCTCCTGGGATTTATATGACCATTTCAGAATTGCAGTTTCTGCCTAATGGACTGCTGAACAACAAAGAGTCCTTGTAGTCATATCCCAGAGGCCCCCCTATTAAATATACAGCAGTTCTCAATTAACCTGATGCTTAAAACCCACAATAGCTCTAAAGGCTATCTGCTTAGGAAAGTCCCTGGTCTAAACTGATATCATTTAATTGTCCCCTAATGCAATTCTGTCCATATGCAACGACCAGCTTGCTTGTGACTCTAACAGTTGACTTCATGCTCTGCTGTGACCAGGCTAACAGATTTCTGTACCCTTAAGTATCAGTTTCAAGGCATTAGGATACTGAAATTAACCTTGATTGTATCTCAGAGTTTGCAGTATCTGCAATTTTAAAGAGTAAGCATGATGAGTTCCTATGAAGTTTAAGCCACTGCAGGAATAACATGTCACAGCTCTTTCTGTGAGATCAGGAGGGTGGATATGAAAAAAGAAGACGATAAATTCACTCATCTCAGCACTAGTGTGAAAGGACAGTGCTGACATGTTTCCGTGCTCAGGAAAGTGAATTCTACCACCTCCCTGAAACACCTATGACAACACAAATCTTAAAAAAGAAGACCAATTATTCAATCCCACAGGTACACAGACAACTATACTACGAAGTCAACTTTTCAAGGTAAAATTAAGATTTAAGTAAGGAAACTTATGCAAGCTGTTATTATTTTTACGTGCTCAAAAGAGAGATTTCACGACCTTCCTAATACACTTGCTTCAGCATCAGTTTCAAAAAGGATTGGTAACACAGCCACAAAGAAGTGTATTTAGCTGCTGATCATCTGAATTTACTCAAGTGAGTAGAGAAAAAATACATACGACCAAAGGAAATGGCTCAGCACCAGGCAGGTATTTGCATGTATCTAGTAGAGGAATTAAAAGCTTTCCCTTGTTGCTTACCTGAACTTCTGAGTTTTAGACTCCCTAGAATGCCTTCCTTGCTGGCAGATTCTCCAGGCTGTCCCATTTCAACTTGGAAAAATCTGGTTCCCTGCAAAAAGCAGTACAGACCAATGTTTGCAAAATGATGGAATGGGAATAAAACCACCAAAAAAAACCACCAAACCCAAACTGAAGACATGAAAGCAAACAACAGGATATCCACAACCCCATCATTCAACAGCACCTGGAATTTCTCTTTCTACCCACTGTTTCAAAGATCAAAGCAAAATTTTAAAAACTGTGAGAGTTTTAGTAAAAACAAAACAAACAAACAAAAATAAATAAAGCCCAAACCACAGCCCTGAAAATGATCCTGTGGAAACACTATTTGTTTTCAGCAGGGAGGCTTTTAGCAAAAGAAAAACAACAGCCACCAAGTACTCTGCCAAGGGAGATACAGGCCTAGTGGCCAGTGCACTGTAATAACTCTCTGGAGATCCCAGTTCAGAGCCATAGATTTCTTGTGTGAGCCCAATGCCAAAAACACCAGCTGCTAGAAGAACATGAGGATGAGAATCTTTGATTTCCTTAAAAACTCTTCTTAGTAAAGTATAAAAATTTGAAGATTTATGCTAAGGGAAGCAGATATTGAGTGGGGGGGCAGGGGTAAGGGGTGGTGAGAGGGTGCAGGAATGACATTAGTTCTGAGCTGTGAGCTGGTACATGTCTATCAATAGATTAACTCTGAAATTTACTCCCATAAATAATTCCTTCCAGCCAATGCCTTTGGAGCTGGGACTGGGATTCATCACACCAAAGTTTTTACAAACGATAAGGCTAATGTGAAGACCTTTCCTGCAAATAAGGCCCGCTGAGCACAGAAAGGTATAATTTGCTCTAGAGAAGAGAAGACCTAGGCTGACTATACAGACTGGGAAGTTCCTCATCAGTGATAGCTTGAAAGTGCCTCTTAATGAGAGGGGAGTCCAGGTAAAGCTCATCAGAGAAATTTCCTAGGACATCTCCAGGATCTCAATAATGCTTTGATCTGGCTCCTAAACTATTCTTTGAATCCCTCTCAACACAACCCCAAAAAACAAGGGAACATCACTAATATTCAGGCATTGAGAAAGAGGGGAAGCCATATGAGATCACTGCTGTGGTCTCCCCAGAGGACATCAAGCAATGGGGGGAGTGCACTTCTGCACTACTCTCACCCCATTTCCCTCCACTGCCCTCTTTATTTTCCTCTTTGTCCCTTTTTCTGCTAAAACTCATCTAAATTTTTTTTTTTAGCTGCTTACAGCTTGCTGATCCAATTCATCAACCTGGCAAGGAGATACCTACCTGTTTTTGCAGAAAAGTGTTTATTTTTCTGATGTTTTACTTAGTGGACCTCCTTTCCAGATAATCAAATGAGGTGAAGAGCAGAGGCATATAGCCAGGAGGGGGGAAATGGATCTCCAAGAATCAGCCACGGTAAGCTGTAAGTCTAGCCCACAAGGACACACATGACTATGCCTAACAGCTCGCTTCAATTGAAAGGAGGTGGGCTTGCGCCCTCTCTTGGGTCAGTGGCTCTGGTGTCAGTATGAGTCAGTTAAAACTCAGCACAGAAATAAGTGCATGTTCTTCGTTTGTTCTTTCCTGGTCTAGTTTCTGTAGATAGGGAGTTAAACTGACGAACTGAAGTACCCAACAGGAGCCAGACCCAACCCAAGGTAAACAACTGATGTGCAGAGCTGGTACTATCTAGGAGTTACTGAACGCTATAGGAGAGTTCAGCTCCACCTCTAGACAGTGATGGTCTGGTACATTGGCTCAGATGATCCTGGAAAAATGCCTTGGTACACAGAAAACTGAAATTACTCCAAGTTAATTCCAGAGAAAATTTTTATAAGGTTGTAGCTCACCAAAAGCTCCGTATTAAAGGGAGCAGGTCCCACTAAGCCAAGTAACTTGCTGAATCAACAGGAAACTTAACTATGAGAAAAAAATAGTTTTAACTGGCTTAAAGAGACTACTTAGCCCAGCAGTGTATCCAGTAATTGCCAAGCTAGTCCATGGAGAGGACAACAGTGCACACAGGGCGAAAAAGGCAGAAGTTGTTGGTCATGGTTTATGACTTTGCCTGGTGCTTTGCATGTTCATCCACTTCTTATCTGAATTCCTGCAGTCATTTCGGTGCATTGCCATTAACTCCTCTGTGAGGTAGCTAGGGTTATCCATGTCTTGGGGAACTGAGTGCTCAAATAATTCACATTAAGTCCCAGAGAAAATAGGGGTCTGCCTGGAATCTGACCCCAAGATTTACCAAGTTCTCTGGCATTAACAAAGAAGGACAAGTTGCTCCTCGTCCTGAAGACCTCAATGAAGGCAATGAATGAAGGAGACAAATGATGGAACTTACATCAAAACCCCACCCTTACCACCCTCCTCGCAGAGCCTTGATTATTCAATACGTACTGCCTTCCGTCACAATGTTTGTATTATTAAACAAAATTGGTATTGTTAAAGATTTTAAATAAAGTAACTTCAGTAAGTACATTGAGAAAGCAGCAAAGGCACTTAAAGCAGAAAGCTGCCTTTATCATAATAATAGCGTGGAAGAGCTTTATAAAAAAAAAAAATCAAGCGTACAAATTATCCAACATTCATTGCATGACATCCTGACAGCTATGTTAGTCCTGTTAAAAATATCCAGGAGGACAGCACATTGCAGATGGTACTTTATAATGCATTCACTTAAAAGCAGTTACTCTCTACCTCAGAGAGCGCGCAGCTTGATGAAGGCCATAGGACACTTGGTTCAGCCAGTAAAAGCTGCTTGATGAGGGCGTCTTTAGTTAGTTAGTAACTTATTCATTCATTCATTTTATGCAGGAAAATTTGATGAAACTTGAAGAAAAAAATCAGAGCCTTGCACCTTCTTTGTGCAATCCAGAATCCAGAATCTAGTTCAAATGGTGTTTGCTTTGTTGAGAATTACAAGTGTGAAAAATGGGTTAAAATGCCCTAGACTTTCACCTCTGGAAGCATGAGCTCAAACCTAACTTCCTATAGGTTACCAGTGAAATGATTGACTATTTGTCAGTGCCACAAAGCCAATGAATTAC
Source organism: Eurypyga helias (assembly GCF_000690775.1). Taxonomy (NCBI): domain Eukaryota; kingdom Metazoa; phylum Chordata; class Aves; order Eurypygiformes; family Eurypygidae; genus Eurypyga; species Eurypyga helias. The sequence goes on from NW_010263425.1 coordinate 50,262, forward strand.
TGGGCAACCTGATAGGACTGACTGTCAAAAGATGCCCAGGAGTCGAGTATCCCGCCTGGGGTGAGGTGTCTAAGCAGAACCCTACAAGTGACCTTCAGGAACAGTCAGTCCGTCTCACAGCCCACCCCGCTCCTATCTCCATTCTGCTTTGGAACAGCAAAAAACACATTTGCCTAGAATATCATACAGGAATATTTTAATAAATACCAAGTAGAGAAATATAATTTTCTCAGCAAACAAGATGTCAACTCGACAGTACAAATGTCATATTTACATTCATCTTATTAAGATTTATACCGTTTAATGTTGGGCTTTAGGAATTACACTATAAATGGGATATAATTTTCATATAAAAGGGATGGTATATTTTTAAATCAAGCCTGCAGAAACTCACTCATCAGTGGTTTATGAAACTTGAGTATACTGATGCTTCAGTACTCAATTAATGTCAGGCAATATGGATTTCAATCTGGCTTGAAATATATTTAAACAAATGAAGTAGATACAAATGTTGGCTCTTTGGCCAGCCAGAACTAAAAATCCATTTTCTACCCCATTTATAATAAGAAGTAATCTGAATGTAATTTATCTAAAGCACAATATGTTTCCCTAATTTTTACATGTAACCATTACTTATAGTTTAAGTAATAGTTATATCCATGGATCTTACTGCACTTAATTGAAAATGCATGGTATTAAAATGTAAGACTCCATCCTTCAAAAATAAAAGCATTGTCGTAAGGGATAATTGAAGTGGGGGAGCGAGGTCTGGGAAAAGGCAAAGGAAGGGAACCTTAACAAAAATCCTTAAATGCAAGCATTTCTTCTCATTTATGTTATATTAGGATCGTGTTTGAATGAAATTAGTCTCTTTTAGCCCCATATTTCAGTTCAGATTACAAAATTCTCTCATCTGATTGTCACATTTTGCGCTGAAGTCAAATCCTTCTGTCGCAGAGTGACATGTCAAGGGTGACAGTGACAAATTGTCACTAAGTAAGGAATAACACATGACAGGGCATTCGGCCATAATGAGATATATGCATGCCTTGAGAGCGTTTGCAGGCATGAGGCTGAAGGGCGATTTCTCCCAGCACTCATAATGTTGCTAGGTCTCATTAAGAGAGGGTAGATTTCTAGTGATTAAAAGAAAAAAAAAAAAAGATTTATGAATGAGTAAATCACAGCAGCAAGTTTTATTTTTATTCATACTTACCTAGAAGTTTGTATGGCTTATAAAGTTGGGGTGAAAAAGGAGAGAGGGTCTTTTATCTCTCTTTTAAATTTTTTATGCTATTGTCCATCACTGCAATGTACAAGTTCCATCCCTCTAAATGAATAACATCCGTGAAATCTTTGGCCTAATGGACTTGATGGTGTTCCCTGACACGTACTCATTTGTAGCCATAAACTTTACATGGGCAGGGTGTTACTCTTCAAATATATAATGATTTTATTAATGTCTCTTTTTGTTGATGTGGGCTTAGAGGTAATACAGGGGCATGTCAAAGTTCACAGGAAGGTTTTTAACTTATCCTTTGTGATTTGATTTCTAATGACTTTTTAAACTTAGTACCTCTTAATTAATTATAAGCACAACCGCTAAATCCTGACAAGACCATGATAACATAGGGACTTTTATGAAGAAGGTCAGGCCTGTGGTTAAAGGGACGTAGGAAGTCATATATTCAGCTCAGTCAGTGTCTCTCACCACCAGGGAAGGAAGATGAGAAGATGTTTTTAAGGAGTTTATTGCAGTCCTCACCCTATAGATCCGGTTGAGTCAGGATTCAGGGCAAGATATAGGACAGTTGTTTGTGCAGAAAAAAACGTGAAGTGAAGGGAATTGGGTAGTTTATGGTCCCCCCACTAGCAAGAGCAGGTTGCCTGACATTTCCATATCTCAGTTTCCTTGATTAGAAAAGGCTGCCATGAAATTTAATTTCTCCATCAACTGTAGAGCACACAAAGCTTTTGGAGCTAAAAATAGTCTTAATTCAGACTTCAAAGCTTCCTGATATTTCAATGTATGAGAAGTTTTACACTGTAAGCAACAGTATTCAGGGACTTGACTTTACTTATCCCATTCAAGAGAAAAACATTATAATTTTTGTCTAAAAGTAAAAGCCAAAGTCTCATCCCATTCTCCCCTACAAAACATGCATCATCTCATTTTGCTTTAAAACATGAAGAGGTACAAGCAACATTGTGGTTGCATCAGTTGTCCTAATATTTAGGAATCTGCAGTGATATTCCCAGAAGACTTTACCATTGAAGAAAGATAGTTGGTGAAAACACATTATATCTTTTGTCCAATCCATGGAGCATTAGGAGCATGTCCTAAACAGGACTCCATCATGTTTCTGAAAGAGGGAAAAACTGTCATGACACCAATAAAATGGAAGAAAGGATGGGTGCTGTGGAAGAGAGAGGAAAACAAAGGCAGCCCCAAAGTCCAGAAGCTGAGACTGTGTCCCTTCTTGGATGTCTGACTCAAGAACACCTGTGTGTTAAAATAAACCATAGTGGCAAACCATTTTATTAGGCACAATAATACTTAATATTTCTATAGCATCTGCCATTTAAGAGCTTCACAGAAAACTCTCTTTCCATTTTGCCACCAGATACATGTCTTCATAAGCTACAGGGAAGATATGGAGTCAGCTCAATCCATGATAGAGCAGAAACAGGGAAAACAGATCTGACAGAGGTAAGGAATTTTTGCAGCATGATATTTTTGTGGATGTCCTGAACTTATTTCCCAAATCTCAATCACAATGATGCATTAAACCAGAACTGATCTTGAAAGCCTTTATGTGTTGATCTGAAATAAAAAGGAGTCGGTGGGTGCTACCACATTGTTAGGAATGGAGCAAATCAGGAGACACTTTCCAGTATAGAAAATAAAGCCTATCAGATTGGCCTCGGATTCAAACCCTTACTCATGTAAATGACTCCCACAGAGGATTTTTCCTTCCTGCCAAGGAGAGCAGTTTATGTCCCTACCTCTCATCCAGCATGTCCCCAGCCATACATCCCAGCCTCTAAACAGCAGTGCCAATCACCAGCCCAGCTCTCCCATTCAAACAATAAAGTCACAGGCCTCTTGGATCAGGGAACAACCCCTATGGCTGGAGCTGACAACCTTGGATTTGTCGCTCTCCCAGCAATAAATGAGTTATGCAAGTACATAAATTTCAATTACTCACTGTTTTGGAAAGGGATTTCTGGACTGTATTATCTGCGGTTATATCCTTGGCAGTGGGGCCACCCAGGCATTTTTCAAACAAGAGCGACACCTGGGTTGTGGCATTCACTCGAACGGGCTGGTTTACGCTTTCAACCCTTAACTGTCCCACAGAAATATGCTTCACAGATGGGATGGTCATTGAAACAAACTGGGAAATGAACACAATGATGGCAGTTTTATGAATTGGCAACTTGTCTGTTTTAATTTTAGACTTTCTTGATGGCTGTGTTGGCCCTTGACAGCCATGGCCCCCGGATATTGCAGAGCAGGATTTTTTTATTTTTTCAAAAGTACCATTTATACTTATCATATCATAGCCTTCTACCAAGCACTGCATTTGCTGCTACTGCTTATGGAGAAAAATTATGACAACAAGCCTAATTGTCGATTCGCACCCATGAACTCTAATCTGCTTTAGCATATCGTTGTTGTTGTCTGCATCATGCCTGTCCTGCTGCAAACATAAAAGGGGCAGTCTATGTTGAGTAGCAAAGGTATGGAGACATGCCCCAAATACACACAGAGAGTCCCAAAGGTATCCTACCCTCCTGACCCGAGAACCAAGCACCCCAAGGAGACAGTGCCTTCCTGTGGGTCACGAGGAGCACATCAGTCCCTAGGGATTGTCCAGGTCTCTTGAGAAGTCACATGAAGAGTCAAGAGACATGTTGTAAGCAGAATTGGATATAGGGAGCATGCCCAAATTTGTTCAGGTGTAGACCCAGGGTCAGGACAGCTTGGGTCCAAAAATAAAGACGAGTTGAGGGTCTCCCCAGGGCTTTCCAGGTTCAACAGTGTAGGACCTGGTGTATCTCCAAAGAGAAACACAAACACTGGAGGTGTGAGACCAAGTGCTTGTGGGGATTCATTTTGCTCACCATTTATCCCAAAAAACAAGAGTATTAATTAGTCTCAGGGAGCTAATTGGACTCAAATAAGTGAAGTTGCAGTAGCCAGATTATTTTGAAACAGAGGAGGCTGAGGATCCCCTCTCAAAGGAACAAGAGAGGAAAGTATGAGGAAAAAATCAAACGGAAAGGACCACAGGAATGTGCATGAAGAACCTCAAAGTGTGTATAGATTAGCATATTTTGAATGCATTTGGATACCAAAACATACTGAACAAATGTGGTTTGGTTTTGATTATTGAATAACCCTTTATGTCACCAAGTATATTGGAAGCTGTTTTCCTGCTCAAGTAGGGAATACAAAGATGGGTCTTCATTAAGGTAAGCATCATAAACAGTTAAAAAGAAGGTGGAACAGACCAACATTCTGAAATGAAAACATTTTGGGTTCATTAAGTAACTTCAAAATGTGGTTGGAAAGCAGATCCTAGCCTCTCTCTACCTGATGTCATCATTTTCCATTTTTACAGTCTATGGTAATTGTATAAAGCTCATACTGAGATGAGAAAAGGCTCACAGAAATGCTCAACAGTTCCTAAACCCTCTTCTCTATGGAATATTTCTCCAAGTGATACTGCTGCATCCCCCTTCCCAGACACGGATACAGCTACTGGGGAAGGATAAGTAAGGAAAAGGCCAGTCTGCATAGCTGACATTTCCAGGAGATTTACCAGTCTTGAAACTAAAAGTTGAAGTTTAAAAGATTGTGTCGCACAAGGGAAGAGATTGGTCAAAGAGAGAGCAGTGCATTGGAGACCTCTAAAGAAGCAGCAGGCATGCAGGGCCATGTTACGCCTTGCCCACCACCTGCGCAGCGCCTGTCGGCCTGCCAGATCTCACCCATCACCCTGCCCAGTGTTCGCTAGCTCCGCACTGCGAAGCAGGCAGTGAGGGCAGAAAGGAGCATGGCAAAGGACTCAGCAGACTAGACAGTGCCAGTGCCAGCCTCAAAGTTCAGCAGTACTCAGGGAGTTGCAGCATTCCTTGTGACAGGAGGAAGCCTGCAGGCTTTTTACAACAGCAGCTTCAGCCAGACCAAGTCCAGGGGACAGGAAAAATAGTATGAAGTAACTTTCCCACCACCTCCAGCCAAGCTCAAAAATCTGTTCAAATGGGAATTGAGTCCTGAGGCTTTAGACAGAAACCTCTCTGAGCTGAGAGCAAACCAGAAACCGTTCTAGAGTTGTCTCTTTTTTTAGTTTGGATGTGTTACTAACACAGTATAACGCTACAGTCAGCTACGCATCATCCCAACTGTAAAAATTAAAAAGAGCTGTTGAATGTCAAGTGATGAAGCACTAAGTGTCACAACTTCAAAAGTCCTGTTTTTCTGGCAATATTTACTTATTCACATGACACATTAACATATGTAATAAGTATATAAAAGAACAAATGTCATATGGAGAAGTCAGTGTGTACCCATAATATAGTGAAGAGTATCAGAAAAAACTTAGGTTGTTTTAATTTCTTGACTCATATACCTGAAACACAACCTATGCTGCAATAACACTTTTTATTTCTGTGAGTGTACGGCACCCCGTACTGTCAGGGTTCATGACTATTCCTCCTCTTTTCTGCCTCAATGCACCTAACAGAGAATAGTTTCCTTTTTACTGAATTTCTTCTATAAGAGTTTATGAAAAGGAGAAAATAAAAGAAATAGAGCTATAAAGAAGAGCTGTTCTCTAGAAAGTTATTTTAAGCACCTTTAGCTCTAACTTTGCCAGCAAAGGCTCATCCCATCAGTCTTTAACTCATATAAGCAGTTCATGTTATTAAGCCGTAAGGCTGCCTCAGGATTATTGTGTAAGATTATGACCAGATCTTGAAAGTTCATATTGTCTCAGCTTTTCAACTGGCACAAGCCTAACTGCTTTGCTTGCTTCCAAAATACATCTAATGTCCATTGCATGTGTCATATGGTAAACATCAGCCAGTTCTGCAAAAGCTGCTTCTAAACATGTTTGGTTAGATTTTTTTTAAGGCAAGTTCATTTCCTCTGCCAGATTTAAAGAACAGACAGCCTGACATGTATGCAGCATTTAAGCTTCACGGTCAATGGTCTTCATTCCTTATTTGGGTGTGAAAATAAAGTGTAAGAAATTAAATGCTGCTATAGCCTTCCCTGTATCTGACACTGGTAATCAGTTCCTTTAATGAGAATACTATGGGTCTGGTACATATGCAAAGAAAACAGAAACACAAAGGTGAATTATGAAAATGTATGAGCCAGATACAAAAAATATTGCATTATATTTTAGTCTGGTACATCCTAGACCAAACTCTTTTCTTCTCCAAAAGAATATAGATTGTATTGATATGCAGCTACTAAGTTAGAACAGATACGTGTTGCCATTTTAGACTTCTAAAGAGTGTGAAGATCGGTGGTTAAATAAATCTCCCGATTTTTAAACTAGCAGAACAGTAGCAAAGATGCTGACTATGTGCTATTCATTACATAAACTAATACATTTGACAGCTGAACTGAGACTCTCACTGTTACCTTCAAACTTGAACTTCGACTTGACCTAATCCCGTATCAAATGATAACAGTTTACCATCTGTCCTTGGTCAGCCCAATGGAAGACTTCAAAGGATAGATTTAATAGCATACAGTTTGGCCTTGACATACAGACTGTATCTGTTCTTACTTAAAGAACAATAAAATCCTGTACTTCATTTCTTTTTTTTTCTCTTTTTTTTTTTTTTGACAGATGGAGGGCTGGTGTCTTATTCCATTCTGTCACCCCATCTGGACGCCTTAAATGTGATACTAAGGGAAGCATGGGGTGAGCCCACCAAAAGCTCAGTTCAAGTTGAGATACAGCGAGAAAGACTGCTGATGCCAACTTTCCCCCTTTTCACCCCTGACTTTTATTCACAAATTGCAATGCTTAGGTAGATCACTTGGAACGGAACAGCCCTGTTTTCAGTCTCTCAGGACAGCATCCCAGCCCTGAAGCAATATGGCTATTTGAGGTATGAATCTCTCCTCTTGACACTGTTACACTTTGGGAAGTACGCATTTCCTAGATCAAAGACTGAAACCTGAGTGGGTATCTTAAACACAAGGCTACATAATTACTTTGTATAAAATATATCTAGCTTGAAAGCTCCAATGCAATCTCAGCTTCAAAATGCACTCTGGCTGGGGAGTTATGTACTCTTCTGACACATGGGAAGAGCTTGATTTAAATCCCTGTCATCGGTTCCTCTGTGAGAGACCACAGGACAGCGCTTCCATGGAGAGCAGCTCCGAGGAGCCAATTTTTCAGGAAATAATAAACAAACATGCATCTGCGTATGTGCTGCAACTTCTGTGCAGCTGAGAACGGGGAAAGGAGGATCTGAACGTGAAAACGTCTGTCCTCTACCAGTACCTCGGACACTCAGCATGAGGAAGGCCAGCCGGAATGTAAACACCCAAACCCCCAAACCCTGCATGAAACATGAGGGCACCTGCCAGCATTACAGAAATCTTCAAAAATGTGTTTGTGCATTCATAAGGAGTGTTTCTACCTCATTTCCTCTAATGGACGTTTCTCCCATTCAGTAGCATGCTTTTACTGGTGTTCTTACAGAGCCTGTCTGCTCTGAGATAAAACCTGCCATGATGCAACTCAAACTGGGGAAAAGGAAGGGGTTTAGAGCCCTTTACCGATGATCTCACTAGGTCTCAAAGACTCCATTTGTCGCTCTTCCAAATGAGTCAGGCTGGGGCTCCAATAAGGTAGTGAACCTGTTTTCTTAACATTCTGTTCTTTCTCATCTGCAGGGGGAAGGCAAGTCAAGTGTGTCCTTATACACTGCTTTAGTAAAATGGTTGTGCAGTGCGCACTTCGTTACAACGGCCATGGGGATTAAAAGTAACTTGAGCAAATGGCCCCAGCTCCTTGTAATTTTCTTTTGAAGACATTCCAAGACAAAAGGAAAAAACCAACAAACTAGCTCAAGCACAGCAGTTTGCCAAGGGATTGGTGAGCCACTAGCAAAGGTCGTGGGCTCAGTGGTTCTCCTCACAAGCCTGGCTCTCCTGCACAGTGCCCGCAGCTGATGGCAGGGCCGGTGGGCCCCAGAAGTCAAGAACTGTGCAGAGGTCCTCAGAGAAGGAGCTCTCCCATGGATATGTGCAGGACAAGGCTGAAAGGCATCCAGCTTTATGTCTGAGTAGTGCTGCCCTCCTACGGCATGTCACTCGGCCCACACACACACTCCGGACTGAAATGCTTCAACAGGCTCCTAATCCCACTGAAACGGCAGAAGAAAGGGGCATGTGACGATCAACCAATTACTCTTTCTGGCTTGGGACCCCTGAAACATCTTCCCAGATGACTGATCCAGCTGGCCGAGCCCCATACTCTGTCCAGGACCTTGTATTAGGCCACAGCCCTTCCCAGCCTTCATGTCCTGTTTCCCCCTGAAGTCTCGTGGCTGTGGAGCTCATTCCCCTGTTCACCTTTCCTGAGTTAATGCTAAAGAGAAGCAAGAAGATGAGAGGTTTAACTGAGAGCACAAACATTCTTTTAAAACAAACCTTCAAATCCTGACAAGTGCAGGTCTCTAAGAAGCTTCTGACCAGAGTCGTGTGCTACCTCACTGCAACGTCCAGGGGGCTGCAATCCAGCACGAGTCCTCAGGCCAGCCCAGTAAACAGTCTTTTTCCTTCTGACAGAAGAGTGAGACCTCTCCTGCATAAAGATTCGTTTTCTTTTGAAATAATTTTATTGTTCCTTTCTTACCTACTTACTAGCAACGTTCCCCTTCTTCGCTGCCACAAAGTGGCTGCAGGTGTCTGTGGCATTGTCTCTGCAGACCCTGCTCACACCACATCTCTACAGCTTTGTGTGGACTCCCTTCAACACAACCATGCAGATTTGGGGTTTTCTCAGCTTATTGAAATGTCTTTTCGCTACACCACCAGTCTCCACTCGAGTCAGTCGAGGCCTGTTGTTTATTGGTGGGACCTGGCTTTAAATCCTGAATATATGTGGAGATTTATTAAATAAACACACCGCTTGTGTGAAATATGGCACTGAAGACTAAGAGGTCAGCGAGTAGTTCAGTAACAACAGAGGCACCCACGTCTGAAACGACTTTATGTTGTCAAAAGCCCACGGCTACATTTTTGTGAACGCTCTTTGTGGAGAGGGAGGCTTGAACTGGGTACAACTCATGGGTTTACAAGCAGCTGCAGAATATAAACGCATAAGGAAAAATATAAATTGAAGAGATTTAGCATGGAGGAGAAAATGTCAATCCAAGGACTCTGCTCAGATTCAGTCCGTGTCCTGGATAATAACTGCACATTTTGTACACTTAGTGGAGCTGGTTCCATAAGGCACCCAGATACAGGGAGGCTCTTTTAGCTAACAGGGAATACTCATCTGCCTCCCCCTCAAATCCCCCAGATACCTGTGAAATCACTTCTCCAGCACAGAAATATGTCTGCCTTAAGCCACACCAGCCTGCTTCCCAAATTCGCTGTGGTCAGAGCTCTGCAGTTCTGAGGCAAACCTTTAGCTTTTATATAATAAAAAAGTAACTGACTTTGTGTTTACCATGTGCCCTCTCAGATACTTCTTGCACCTGGATTGTTTCCAGTGTACATATATAGTTTATATACATTTATAAGTTTGTAAAGTTTTAAAAGCTTTGGCAGCCTCTCAGCCAAGGCTATGATGTAGGTCTAGTGTGTGTTTATGGGCCTGAGCTGAGTATTGAAATACTGGGAATTTTCAAGGCCGTTATGGACCTACAGGTGGAGTGAAGTAGAAGCTGTAACCCAAGTGAAGAGGATTTCTTCTGCATGTAAAAAACAGTTTCCCTAACACAACAAATTCCTCACTGAGCCTCACTGTAATCACTTAAATCACCAGATCCCAGGGACCTGCAGAGCCACACAGCGGGCTGAATGGACACACAGGCTGTCACCCGCAGTGCCACCCCAGGTCTCACAAACCCCTGACCCCTCTGCAGCCCACACTGTTTTGCACATGTCGACAAGCCTGAGCTCAGGCCTGGCCCACCCTCCAGCAAGCCTCGTGCCAAGATCACTGTCCTCCTTTGTGAGGCTGGAGGGCCCTCCCTTTGCAATACTTAATCCTGGCCCTGCTGTGCATGAAGCGTGTCAGACCCCACTGGGGAGTGGGAGAAGGGAGCATCAGCAAGTGCCTGTCTACTCTCGGATGCAGAATTTATCTTAAGCCTCAGGCTTTGGCCCCACATCCCTCCTCAAAAGTTCCCTGGGCTACTCCTCAGTGGGTCCTCCTCTCACCCTTGCTCTGTCCTTGAGCAAAGCCATACTCAGTGATAGACTCCACTCTGTGAGAGCCTGGCAATTGGATCTCAGAAGTTTATTTCTGAAAAAAACTAACCTTGCATGACTGTACACTATCCCCTATATGGGCTACCACATACACTAATATTGTGGCTCTACTGGTTTTACCACCCCACTATGCCATGCTCTTGGAGCCTGATAAATAGTTTTGATGGTTGGCCAAGGCTGGCTTTGAGCAAGCAATCCAACAAGCAGTAGAAATTTTGCATATGAAGCTATGAAAACACAAGGTAACAAGAAAGGTCAAATTTTCTGTGCTACTATAGCAAGCAGTGAGAAGATAAAGATGGAACACATGTCTGTAATGAGGTAATTACACTTAATACAAAAGAGCATGGGTTATCTACTCAGAGAGGCTGTATTCAGCACTGATGGATCTCAGAATGCCGGACACTATAGTTTGCATTCTTTACAATACCTGAGCAACTGTTTCAAACCTTTTCCTGACAATCTAATTTCACCCTTGAAATTTCAGAGGATATATGCCCCAGTTTTGTCTCCCTTACTACCCTCAGAAAGTGAAGAAAAGCTATTTTCACTAGGATTAGCAAACACTTTCCATTTCAACCAAACTTATTTAAACAATGGAAGATTTTTACTGCTTTTATGCGTTACACTGAACAAAGTTATTTCCTTTTCTGAGAAAAGACCCTCTAGGAATATATCGTTTCAATTCATCCCACAAACTGATGAACTGATTGCAATCATAGAATTACTAGACAAGTGACAAATTGTAAATAATTATTTCAAAAGGTAAATATACCTGGTCTTTTACTAATGATGTGCTAGCACTTTCCTATAGAAGAGTTACTATCGGAATCATAGAGTCCTTTGGGTTGGAAGGGACCTTAA
>NW_010263426.1:0-14219 GCF_000690775.1 Eurypyga helias
TAGCCAGAGTTAAACCACAACATCACCAACCAAACCAGTGGCTGGGTTCAGTTCCCCACCCCACTCTAGGCTAGATCCCAGCCCACCACTAAATACTAAGGAAAGGGGACAGAAGCTCTACACAAACTCCTCCAAATAGGTAAATGCCAGATAGAGCCATCAAAAACCTCACTTCAGCATCCATCTGGAGAAAGAGCCATTCCCACCATGAACCAGCTGAGACAAGGGAGAACTCAGGGTGAAGGAGAGGCAGAGAACCCACGTCTTGCCTGTGAATAACCTGGCAGGATACTAACCTGTCTGTCAGAATCAAAAGTGAAATAATTACTGTTCTAGCCTGCAGGAATGAATTAATGAGTTATTCCACATTGCCTTAGTTCTTCACAGCCTGGACTGTTTAGGGCAGAGCAGAAGATTTAAGTGGGAAGGGGGGGTGGGGGGAAAGAATCTTTAAGTGTTCCCCTGCGTAATCTTCACAAAGGTAGAGATTAAATAATCGAACAGCAGATCACAGTTCCAGCTCATGCCTCCAATCTAAGAAACACATTGACTGCTTGTCAGCAGCGACAACAGGCATTTAGAAAGGCAAGGGAGCCTCAAAACAAGGACAGTGCTCTGGGAAGAGGGCAGGGCATCTATTCTAACCTATGGAAAAGTGGGAACTCAAATTCCCCCACTGCACAAAACAGGACATCTCAGTTTGCCAAAAGTATTGAGGTCTTATTAGTTAAAAATGAATTAAAAATCATTAGATGAAAATGTAAACATCCAGACTGAATTCTAGAGCAGAGACTGTATTATTCACAGCATTTGAAATGTTAACTATTCAAAATTTCATTTAAAATACTTTCCAACAATGAGATCACTGAATAATACCAGAATATAGTGTATGTTTATGATCTTTTAAGATTGCAATTTGTTTTGATTACATCAAACAGCATCTGCTCTGTTTTCTCTTTACCCAAAGCACGAAGAGTATGCATAATCACAATATCACTCTGTATTTTGGAATTTGCAAGTCTTTCTGCACATTTCATTAGAGAGGAAGTCTTCCAAGGCAAATTTGAAAATATATAACACAACATGAGAAAAAAACCCACTGTGTGGAATACGACATATTTGCATTTCTTGTACTAGAGGCATTCATGTTTGAGAAAAAAAACCGTCTCTGTTGCACCTCAGACTGCCTCACCTGTAGAGGAGTCATAATCTTATGTTTATGCTATGCATTGGTGTAGTCAGGCATAGACTATGATCACCGTGGTGTACAATTTTTAATTTCCTGGGGGCAACATTTTTTTATTGCAATTGGCAAGTTGTTTATAGTTGTCATTTTGAGCTGCTTTTTTGTTTTCCTTCTTCAGGTCTTTTATTAACATACTGCCAGACATTGCTCTATGACGGCCCATGCTGGGTTAGTGATAATGTTGTCTGCAGTGGCAGCTCTACCTTGGCAGATTATGGGTATAAAATGGGCAGGGGGCAATTGACTTGTCAGAATATTTACAAATTTCAAATTGCTATCTGCACCCTTAATGACTTGCACAATGAAAAAGATTGCTATGTCACCAAATCCATGCTGCATGATGTATGGTAATAGTTGGAGAAGATGAGCTGGGAGAGAGACAACCCTCATTAAAAACAAATAGCTGTGATTGACATGAAAAACTGTGAAGGCAAAAGGAAGGTAAACACATTTGGATTTAAGTGGCTTTATTGGAAGGCTTACTGAACCAAAAGCCTTGCTAGGCTTATGCAGACTCTGCTGCAGAAATAAGTATCAGTCTGAGCCCAATAGCTGTTATTCCTCAAGACACCTCCAACACTTCCTCTAGGTACATTAATCCGAAAACACTGCCCCTGGCTTGTATAGCTTACACTTGATTCATCTCTAACATGTTGTCAAGTAGTGCTATGCAATGACTTTCTCTTTAATGTAACCTACCAGTGCCCCCTCGACCCCTTGGACCACAGAACAGACTATATTCCAATTTCTCTAGAGTGGCTTCCAGTATCATTTGGTCTGTTAATAGAAAAGGGGAATAAAGAAAATAAAATCTTTTCTTCTATTGTCCTAGAACATCTTTCCCCGTCCCTTTTTCCAGAATGCTCTTTTCTTCCTCCCTTTCCCATTTCTGTGCTTCCTCAACAGATTATCAATCTTTCCTGAGGCTCAGAGTCACAAGGGCGGTGAATTCCCACCAGATTTGCCTGTCTTCGCTCAAAGCCTCCATCACAGTCTGGGACTCCTGATGCCAGGCTGGAGACTAATATGGGGAAAAAGCACCACCATTTGTCCTACTGAGACCAGACATTTCAACAGACACCCATTAAGCAGGACTCTAAAGCCATTAGACAAAGACCTTCATAAACCACAGCATCATTAACTGTAGCATCACCACAGTACAGATGTGACACTAACACAGGCAGGCTTTGGACCACACGGTGTTCATCAAGCAAACCATCTTGTTGGCGGCACTGAGGGTTGGCTGCCCCTGAGGTGCAGGCAAGCCAGGAACAGAGGTGACACTGGCACAGGCCATGCCCACACCCACAGACACTGTCCTTTCAGATACTCCCCCTCCCTATCTCCAGATAGGTCCAGAGGCAGGACTGGGCACAGACACAGCTCCAACATGGCTCAGGCAGCACTGACAGCAACAGCCTGAGATGAAATGGGCAGATCCTGTGAGTGGGTGCTCAGGTGAGGCTGTGCAGGCTCGTTATGCCCATTAATGCCATCAGGGTCCTGACACAGCCTGTTCCTAAACCTGGCACAGGACCTTACAGAAACTGACTGCAGCTCAGAAGCCACTATCTGTCCATTCTTGCCACAACAGAAAGCCACTGATTGTCCATTTCCCCATCAAGTATCAGTTTCCTAGGATAACTCACCTTTTGTTACTATCCTCCCAAACTAAGGTGGGAGGGGGAAAATGTCTCAGTCACGGTAAAAAGCAGTAAGAAGACAAGTTTATAAAAACTTTCATTTCATATGTTTTGCCAACTGACTTGCCCTTTCTTTATTTCTCATTGTCTGTGCCCTCCCATGGCACCAACTACTGAGAGATCCATCAGCATCCCTGCTAATGACACGCTCCATCCAGCCCTCCTGCATCTTCAGAGGTTTCAGAAGGTTTCCTGAAGCCAAGTACAAGAAAGAGCATGCACCCCGTACCAGCCTAACTGTTCGCTCCGATGGGTAAGAATTTTTCCATGGATTGAGTGGAGGATTGTGTTCTTACTGAGAGGAACTCATGTGCTAAAACAATACAAGGCCATTTCGGCAGCAAAATGATGATACGTAGCTGCTACATATCACACTTTCATCAATGGACGTCCAAGCACTTCAGTAAAACAGTAAATTGAATGGCACACGAAATAAGAGAGAGTTGCTCTGACAAAACCAGAAAAGATAGTAGTAGAACTGGGGTTAGAAACCAGGTATCTTAAATACCGAAATTCTTCTTTATGCACACAGCAATGCTTTCTTCCTAGGGTGCTTTCCTACACATAACATTTACAAGAATATTCGATAGCATAAGGCTTTTGCAGGTTAACTTTATAATCACAAATAGAAAAGCAAACTCTTTGAAAGGTGCTGCCTGATATACCATAATTTATTCTTGTTTCAGTATTGTTTACCAGCACCATTTTTCATAATCTTTGAAAATTTAAGAAAGGGGCAACAGTTTGAGCATCTGGTTTATCATAAAATGGAATATGTTTACCTAAAAATGAAAGATTTATAATTTTTTTTTAATGTTTCTATGGAAATCAGAAAATCTTAAGTCACTTGTGTCAGAGCTATTAACATAGGAATGACACAAATTTTTCCTTATATACGTAAAAAAATATTCCCATCAGAAAAAGCCTGTTTACATCATAAAGAAGATGGAAGTGATGGCAAAATCTTTTCAAATGTAGGACTGTTGCTTAGCCCTGGACAAACAACAACACAAGAGCCTGCATTATAGGACACTGCCAAAATCTCCATAATCTGAATCTTTATTTCTCTCTGTGATCTATTTCTTACATTTGCTCTCTAACAAGCCACCACACATCAAAGGCACTTAAGCACAGTACATAGTACAAAATACCTCACCTTCATCCCAAACATAAGCATGAAACAATTTTTGCTGCTGTTTTATCCCCTTCTATCTTTTTTGAGTACTCTCATATGAGGTCAACAGATATTTAAACGCGAGGGGCACTTGCCTCAGAAAAAGTACTGTCTTCATGAAGAAGCTATTCAGTTCATTTGATGTGGTGGAAGAAGCTTAAATTTATACATGCAAAAAATCATAAAAATCAAGAAGCCAATGCATACATAAAATTTCACATGTACAGCTGCACCATAGTCTGAGTTGCATGTAGCCAGGCATCCCAAATCACTAAGTCATTTGTATATTTTATTATTTCTCAGAGTGTTATCAGAAACAGCTTTTCTTACCACAGTCTCCTCCAAACTGTCATGTTTATAAGTTTAAAATGGCTGGGTTTTTGTTTTGGTTTTGTTGTTTTGTTTGGTTTGGGTTTTTTTTTTTTTTATGCAAGCCGTAACAGTTCTGGATATTAACAACTAGTATGAAGGATGGAATTCCCCTCACCTCATTTCAGGTATCTCACGGTTTAATGGCTTGTTAAAACTAGAAATAGAACATACCTTTAATGTCATCAGAGAAAAAGAATCCTGTATAAATAAATTAGAGCAAAGTGCACTTAAGAGCACACATCCTTTAGATGAGGGTGGGTAACCAGGCTAGTCAACTAATTTTTAGACATAAAGTTAGGTAAAACGAATTCTTTTCCATCCTTCTACCTCAACCAGATTTCTTGTCTTACAAGAGGCTGAAGATCATTACGTATGTAACTTCTGTGAATCCTATGTTATTTTCACTAATATAGTAGGTAGTAGTGTTGGTTTAGGTGTTATAGTCTTAATGGAACTGCTGGAGTAAACCCAGGGACTAGGGGTCCAGTGGCTGATGAGGACAATGAGAACAATGTGCTGTTCCTCTGGAGAACTAGAATTTGCACTTCCATGGTCATGCTAATCCCTCTAACAGTGGAGGGAAAAGTCGAACTCAACTGGAAACATTTCAAAACTACCTCATAATACATATCTGAGCACATTTTTCTGAGACAGATTGGGCAGCATAAACTCATATGAATTAATGCAAATACTCTTCCTGAAAACACTAGCAGTAGTAATGTGAACAAATGCTTGCTAAAATAAGTCATCTACAACGTGACACATGAAGGTTGCCACATATCAGTCAGAGCTCTTGAAAAATGCAAGGTTAGGCATTTAGTATTCCTTCAGTTTCCATGGTTATTTTAAGGTCTTAAAATGACCACTCTAGAGAAATTAAACATAACATTTTCTTTTATACACAGCAAACACTATGCTTCACAAAAGAAATGTGCTATCCATAACTTCATTCAACACTAATTTTCCTAAACCCAAACACATATAACAGGTTTATAAATAATTACATTGACACCTTTCTCCCTGGCATTTAAAATTGTTTTATTAGTCATCACCTAAATAAAATATATCAGAACTCCCAATAGGCTTCTACTATACTAGAAACAGTAAATATAAAAAATTACTATTGCAAAACTAAGGATGTGATGATACCATATCTCTAAATCAGGATACTGAAGTACAAAACTTTGTAACAATAGTCTCAGCTAGCCAAAATTAAGGCAAAATTGATGTCTAATCAATCCAGCCTTTAGATGTAGCAATAACATCACAAAATTCTTTACTATTTTTTCTGTGCATATTCATGAACATTACCACCAGTATAAGCCTGCTCATCACACTGTACACAGGAGAAATGATCATACTGCCACCACAAAAATGCTTCAGGGTAGAAGCAAAATTGGAAGTAAAACTGTTTCCCCCTAAAAAAACAAGATTTACTTAGTTTCTTTCATATGTCTGTGGATATTTTCTGTGTTTATTGTTTCTCCTCTCATTAAGGATGTTTTTCTTTATTATTAAATGGAAAATATCCATAGCCAGTGATTGAATTACCCCAAAGTACCTGCTTAAAATGATCGATATTGATCAAACTAAAGGGTAGAAAGTACCACTAGTCATCTTAATGTAAGTGATTTGGCTCAGGAAACGTTTTGATCAAATTAAGTGGAGGATCTAATTAACCTGTGATTAAATTAAGTGGAGGGCAAACCATATAGGCATAAATCCCATACACATTGAGATGAAACTAATGGTAATGCACATATTTACAGAGGCTGCCAGAGGAAAGCATGCAATAAATTCAGCAAAGAAAAAAGGTCACAGAAAGAAAGGGAAAATAAAGCATGAAGGGATTAGAATACAGAAAGAAGATAAATGCAGCCACAGATAATGATTACCATTGGAAGAGCATTAGCCAAGGCTGGGAGATTAAAGACTGTGAATACACCGGAGTATGAAAAAAATTCTTTCAGATTAAAAATCTAATGCAATGCAAAACTCCGTGATTCAGATTAAAATAGAATTCCAGAAGCTACAAAACAGGCTCTTAGACAACCTCAAATTACCTGTGTCTGTAGTTTATACCTCACAGGCAGCATGTGACTAGACCAGCAGTAGGGACAAATTGTCAACTCACAATGCAGGCGAACAAACCCGACGTCTTTCTTGCATGAGGTGGATCCTTGCTGTTTGGGAATTGGGATGATTCTGGCTCTGCAGTCACTGAGGAGCCATTTGTAACAAGTCAAACAGCTAGATGCCCTTCCTTGCATGACTCACTTTCCTATAGGAGACCACTAACTTATTTCTTTCTGAGGGCTCTGAATAGAATCAACACAACCTATTCCCAAAGAAGCCTGCATATTTTCTGCCAACTGTCACAATCCTAATACAGCAAGGCTGAAACGATAGATGTAGGGGTTCTTCATTGTTCCACACCACCCAATGCTAGAACAAAATTATGTGTATGCAAAACAGCTGGTTTCAAAGTTAACATCCCACTTAAAGGAATGAGGAAATGTGAAGCTGGCCACCAAATCAGGAAGAAATCCCAACACCAGCTTATGTGTCATTATCTTATAAGGACTTGCTTTTTTCTGAAGTTTTTTAGAAAGATTTGTTCATGATGTGCAGTTCCAAAAAATAAAGTCTATGTTTGCATTTTGCCCTAATTAGTCCATAATAATACATCAATCGTGACCCTCATCAGCTGGCATTTTGAAACCCCACTAGAACTCTCTGTATGCAATCTGGCAGCAAGTATGCAAACATTTTTGACACATTTCTCAGATTAAAACAATAAGGAAAAAATAATTGACTGTAATTTATTAAAGAACAATAAATTACAGATACGGAACTTAATGGCACTATAGAATTCATATATTTCTGCTAGATACTTAGAGCAACTAATCATTACTTGAAAGCACCATTCCAGAAGAGATGCTTCCATTCTGACAAGGCACTGGTAGTTTTTCAGACAGTACTCCTAATTTTCTTAGTATGCTCAGGCAAACATTGCCCAGAACTTGGAGTCTCCCCTGAAGTGCAAGACAATTATTTAGAAGACACAAGCCCATAGTATTTCAGGGATCAATGATTATGTATGAGGCATGTGTCTCTCCCTGAAACCTGCCTGCTCCAAGACCACAGGCAACTATCCTGAGCTCTGATTTTACATTGCAACTATACTTTTACATTTATTGGCAATTTTCCACTGCCTCAGTCATCTTTTTCAGGAGTTATGGAGGCTTGCAATAATTACAGCAGACAATGGACTTAGAAGCTACTCAATATTTTCAGCTCACAGATTTAAGGCACCTGTGTGAAAGAACACACCTGTTCCAGAGGGTGTGAGGTACTGGAACAGGTTGCCCAGAGATGATGTGGAGGCCCCATCCCTGGAAGTGTTCAAGGCCAGGCTGGATGGGGCTTTGAGCAACCTGGTCTAGTGCAAGGTGTCCCTGCCCATGGCAGGGGGGTTAGAACTAGGTGATCTTTAAGGTCCCTTCCAACCCTAACCATTCTATGATTCTATGAACCTTAAATAGAGAAGTTCCTTTTAAAATTCTGGCTTTCTTCATCTGGGGACACTAAACAAAAACAAAACAAAAAAAAAAAAAAAGGAGCTTTGACTGAAGATATCCAAACTAATACTAAAGTAAAGGGACTTCAGATATGCAAAGCAGTGTAAGCTGTTTTACTGCCATGCTTTGTGTGGTGTAATTAATGCTACTGAAAACTGCAGTTACAGTTTAGGAAGTTCTACATGGTAGTATATTGTGCATGGTACATGTTTCCTTTGCTTCTGGGTTTCCTCATCCATGAAGTCAGTGGTGACCACTACAATCTTAATTTCTGAGGTGATGTCATTAGATGAGAACAGTCATTTAGTGGAAATTACTTTAATTGTTTAAGCATAGTATTTCATTATGTAATTTTCAGAAAGGTTAAGAGTTTTTTGGGTTTGGTTAGGTTTTTTTTAATTTTGGAATAAAAGCTCAGAGATATCTTAATTTACATAAAAAATTTTGTTTGTCCCCCATTCTGCTTTGTCCCTTTAGGAATGCTCAAGTCATGACTGGAAGCAGAAGGGTCACAATACTTTTTGACAACATATGTACTTTGCACATATGTAGATAGTTATTAAAAAAGAAACCCCTCAGAAAAAAAAAAAAACAAAAAACAACAAAAAAAAAACCTTCAGAAGACTGAGCCTTTTCCAGATGTTTTTCAGCCCAATTTTCTTGAGCCACATAGATCAGAAAGTTCTGCTGAGCTTTAAACAACTCTGTGAGCTTACACTGTGTCTGATGCTGACTTTGGAAAGCATTCCCAGGTGTTAGCATTCTTTTATCTTTTCCTCCCTCTTCCGTCTGTTAGAACTGAGGTCTAACTATAGTGAAATTTTGCACATTAAAATTATCCTTCTCTGAGAGATGATAGAATAGAAAATACAGTTGTAAAATTCACGGATGTCAGCAGCTTGGAGGGAGTACAAGTACTCTTGAATACTTGTAGGGCAGGAGGAGAATTCTGAATGATTCTGACACATTGGGGAAAGGCTGTGGCATCAGCAAGATGAATTCAAATCAATATGAGTACAAAGTACTACACTCAGAAAGAAGTAAGCAAGGCACACAAAAATTTGAACCAATTGGTCAGACAAAAGGAGAGCAAAAATCTAAAAGGCTTGAGAACACTATAAAACATTCATTGATCAACACTGTGATACAGCCTTGTAAATTAGGCACATCCGTTTAAAACCAGTGTCTTGCATACGACCCAGGAAATGTACTTATTCCAGCTCCTCTCAATGCTCACTAGGTTCAGCTGAGTTTAGCATATCCTGTCTGGGAAACAGTTTCCAAAGACTGAGCCTAAGAAAAAGCAACAAGAGTTTTAAAAAATGTGCCCAGAAAAATAAAATAATTTGGCTTGCTTGCGCTAAGAAAAGAGAGGGCACAAAGAAATTCATAATGATCGTCTAGTAATTAAAAAGTTGTGAAAAAAAGGGCCATCTGTGTTAGAAAGAGGTCCTTCTTAAGAAGAGGGTCTCCATGTTTAATAAAGACCGGAGAAGACACACCTAGGTTTCTGCATAACCAGGGAAATTTGGACTGGATATTAAGATATACAGGTGCAACTGCACTGGTGTTGCTGATGAATTTCCTTCTTTGGGGGTATATTTAAAAATACCCTGGACAACAATCTAGCAGGTGAAGGCAGACTAAACCATTCCTCACTATGTGAGGAGGAACATGATTGGCCCTTTCTACAAGCTATAAAAAGGGTGATACCTCCCTTAGTTGTGATACATTAAATGACCTAAAGAAATCACTTTATAAAATAGCATTTTGGATACCTCAGTATTTGAGCAACCCACGTTAAGATATCTCCAAGGATGCAGCTTCTGGTGGGCTGCTACTTCATACTTTCTGAGAATCGGAAAGTGTTCATAAAACAGAAAATCCAGCTAGCCAGTGTCATCACCAAGTCTAAATCTTGACACATGTTTAAGTATTACAGTAACACAGTAATAGGATTTTTTGATTGGTTACATAGTGTGCATAGTGTTGATTTCTTCTTTAAGCTAGTAGGTAATAAAGGTCACAGGCAACATTTATTTTTTTCTTTTGCAAAGAGATTTCCTCCTATACAAAACCACCTCCATTTTGCAATCAATAGCAACACTGAACAACTGGATTGGAAATCATAGTGCATAATCAACTCCAAGACTCAGACAGCAGAATCTCTATTGTTCTTTCCTGAGCAGACAAATTGAAATCTCTGTTATCTTTTAAGTATCAGCAATTGTACAGTGAAGATACTAATTTTCCATTAATAGGCATGGAATTATACATCTGGCTACTGTCAGCTGTTTTACGTTACTGGAACAATGAATTAACCTTACACCATGCTGACAACTCCACAAAATTATATATCAAGAGCATCACTTTCCCAACTTAGGTGATTGCAGTAACTTTGTATAATAAAACCTTATAAAACACTTTAACCTTCTTTTATGCACAAAATAACTTAATCTTTTTATATAGTACTGGTTCATTTCTGTACATCTAATAGGAACAATAGATTAGTACAAAGTGTAATAATATTTTTCACTTCATGTCTTCTGGTTTGCAGAACTTGTTGCAGCATATTCAGTTCTCTATAACAGTTCTATTGGTTTCTTCACTATAATCTGTTATACCCCAATCAAAATTAACAAGTGTCCTGAACACAAACAAGAACATTTGAAGGACCTCAAAAAGATCTCTGGTTTTCCACTTCATTGCACATAATCATGGTTTCCATAATTTTCATGACATTTTACTATATACCCTGGAACAAGGAGAACTAGATAACAAACAAAGAAATTACTAAAACTAAGCAAATTATTTATCTGGGTTCTCATGAGAGCCATAAATTAATGGACAAATTATTCCAGACAATTTATCTTCCATTGAATTCTCAGAGTTCTTTGTTCAAACCTTTGTATCTTAACTCCTTGTTACTCAGAAGGTACCTACTTTTCTAACTAATTTTCAACTAAGGGACATGTAGAAACATTCTTGCAATTGCTTTGAGTTTACTCTCACTAAGAGAAGCCAGGTGTTAATAACTAGGATAATAACCAGTGCACTGATTTCTTCAGTGCAGAACAGTCTTTTGAATTTTTCTTACGCATTTATTAACTCCTGTGTCTTACACTATTATCTCTACCTGTGGTGAATAATCAGCCCCTTACCCTGGTACTTGATATTATATACACTTAACACTGTTAGACTTCAGTGCAACCGACTTGATGTTTATTCCATAAGCAATTTTAACTTACCTTCCAGGCTAATTATTTTTTTCCCCAGCATGTGTAAACAACAGTGTGTACTAGCAGAATGGCTGTAACAGGGGCATTCTAATTCTACAAATGTAGCACCAGTTTCTTAAGAGGCAGAAGAATTTTTTTGTTTGTTTGTTTCCTTTTACATATTTTCAAAAAAAAGGCTAGAAGCATCAAAACAAAGGCAAACCTGGGGGAAGTAACCATTCACTTAAGATGTTCCTCAGCTGTAGTTCACTTTGAGAATAGTCTGTAATGTAACACCCACACAGAACACTTAACTTGGGGAAAAGAGTGATGAATCAATACTGAGTTCCAATTTTTTAATTCTTCTTCCCTCTAGAACCCACTCCTGATCATATCCTAACCACAAATTTTTTCGTAGGTTGTGGTGTGGTTTGGTTCCAAACAACAGACACTAAGTGGAGATGTAGTTCAGCTTCTCAAATGATTGCAAGTCTGCTTCCCATAAACTCATAATAGAACAATGCATTTTCTTTAAACTTCACATTAAAAAAAAAAAATAAAATATATATATATATATAAGGTTGGGTGCTGGTTTTTTTGATTTTGCCTTTTTTTCCTTTTCTTTTTTAGGATTTCTAAATGTGAACAATGGATAAAAGGATTCCAGAATAAAAATACTTACTGTAAATTCTACAAACAATATGTACATATGCTTTTGGCAGCTAGATATCGCTTTTATCCAAAGAAATGTTGTTAAATTAATTGTGTTCTTGAGAGACCTACGAAGTAATTGCTGTCTTAATAACTTGTACTAAGAAACAGTAATCCACTTGATATCAGCAATCACAATCAATCCATTTCAGTACAAATTGATATACTTGATATTATAATATTTTACTAAAAAGTCCTTATGTCTCTCCTGTTTCAGCTCCTAGGCTATATATTCCCTTGGCTTCTGAGGTGGAAGTCAACAGAAATTGCACATGAAGAACTAGGACAGCATACTGGCCTCTAAGGAGTCTGGACGCCCCAGGCAACCTGGAAATCATCCATCCTTCCTTGTTTTCAGTCTCTCATGCAGCAGAGATACTAAATGTTACACAGCTTTTAATATGCTGGTTCACACACATCTCTAAAGAATATGGATATAATTGGCAATTGCCTAAGAAAACAAAGGAAACAAAAATACATCCAATCTCATAAAAAAATAATGACAGAAAAATTCAAATATTTGTTTTACTTTCTAAACCTGTGCCTCCAGCAGAATTTTGTCAGATGCCAAGCAGCATGGGAGAAAGACCACAAACCCTTTGTTTTAAGATTAAGTTTCATGAAAGATTGCACTTCGCTTGCATCTCAGTGAAGGACAAGGTGGACCTACAAGCAACAAGAGGTCTCTTCTCATTATTACATTTCTCATGATGTAACCTCCTGTGACCTAATTTAGCAATATGAATGCTTCACTTAATGTCTATTTACTTGGAAAAGTGCCAGACAGAAATACCTAAGCTAGTGTTTGAAGGAGTTGGCTTGTGTACTAGAATTTATATTAAATAGAATGAGCACACCAAGTCACATCAAAGGTTCATTTAGGTCACTGGCCTCTTTCCAGTGGTGGTCAGCAGAAAGCCCAGGAAACAGCACAGGTGCATAACTATTTCAGCTCACCCATCAGTGATCTGGGGGTCAGGACTTTCAAGCCAGTGTGGCATCTATGCCTTCCACAGTCCTCTGTAGTCTTTCCTCCCAGGAGTTTGTCAAGCTGATTTTCAAGTTAGTACAAATCTGAGAACCCAGGGTTATCATGGTTTGCAGAGCACCATGCTAATTATTACTCCTTCATGTAGATATAAGTAAATTATCCTATGAGCACATGTGTACAGAGACCTAACATAGTAGATGGTTGGACATGAATTTCCTATGCACATAAATGGCTGTTAGCATACCCAGTTTTCTGAAAGGAAATTTTTATAATTTATTGTTACGAAAGACAAAGCTGAAGGACAAGGAGAGCAAGGAACTCTGGTCTGCAAGAGGAAGATGAGTTCAGATCTTAGAAGGTGGGGTCATCTGTTTTGTTTGTAGTCTCATGACTATGGTCACAAACACATTTCACCATTTCCACATTCCAGAACTGAAGTATAGCAACATCAAATTAGAGCCAAAGAAATTAAAAATGGTTTCATTTAAACCATAATTATATCATTAAATGTAATTTTTGTATTACACAAAAGGTTAATATTGTAGCAACTTATTGAATGAATTTCTGTGAACCTCATCAAGAAAGTTAATAATTTAGATACCATATGAATTACAAGAAAAATTCCTGTGATACATTCATCTGTATAAAGCAGCAGTTTTCAAGGTTACTCCTTTCATATGTCTTAATAGAGGTGAATGCTGCTAACTGGAAAACTAAATATACTTTGAGATTTATTATTTCAGTAATTGCATTTCAGGTGCTAATTAAAAGCAAAGCCAAGAAGAATATTTCAGAAGGGGATAAAAACGTGACTTTTTCTGAATACACATGCACACATGATATACAGTACACATGCAATATCACTATCAAGAACTTCCCTGTCCAGTCTCTGAGAAAATGTACATGCAGACCTCCCACAAGCTCTTTAGGCATTGCTGCCATTCCCCTGTCCGGTGGTACCACAGAAAACTAATCAGTTCACTACATAGTGCAATATTCTGAATAGGGCACAGAAGCAATGAAGAGGCAGAAAAGCTAAAGGGGATTCTTGATTTTAGCTTATGCAAAGCACACCAAAGTTAAAATTCAAAGATTTCTACTTGTAAGATTTAGAAGCGGGTTTGGAAGCCATTTCTAGAAGTAGTTGTGTAGAAAGATCAGGAAACAGAATGAAGGCACTCACAAAAAAAGAGGGTGGAAATTCTGTCTATCTTGGGGGGGGG
>NW_010263427.1:0-17926 GCF_000690775.1 Eurypyga helias
CCCTGCCACACAAACCCAATACAGTGGATCAGGCCTTTGGAGTGCCTGACATATGCCTAAACAATGGTTTAGATGACTGCCTTTTGTCTGATTCAAGACCGAGTGTTCTGTCTAAGCAGAATTTACACATTTTCATTATATTCCTTTAGAATATGTCACATTTGTGCAGGGAAGGGGAAGAGGAAGGGGAAGGATCTCTGCTCCCCGTATCACAGCATGTCACCGACCCATGTTCCCTAACCAAGGAGTTGACTAACCAACTTGGTTGACTAACCAAGGAGTTTGGCGAGGCTGTGTTTTGGCACAGGAAGAACAACTTACCCTAGGGATAACTTTGCTCCAGATACACTGGCTTGGTGACCTTAGAGTCAAACTGGGTGTTGTACTCATTATACATTTGGAAAAGAAGAGATGATAGAAATGTCATATCATGTTTGCACAGGCTGCAGCTTTTCTTATTACCATGGTTAGATTGTACAACTATTCAGATTCATGCACTTTGCAGCTTAATTAAACCTTATCTTCACCTTTAGGATTACGTGCCCTGATGTGATTGAGCAATGACAACAGTTGCCCTCAAGTAATTTTTATTCCCAGAGCTGCCTTCTTTCACCTTTGACATGACTCAAGCAGTGACTGTCACCAGAGCCTTTTGCAGATGCTCGCATAAAAGCATTGAGCCCTCAACATCAGAAGGATATAGACCATTTGGAACGAGTCCAGAGGAGGCCACAGAGATGCTCCGAGGGCTGGAGCACCTCTCCTATGATGAAAGGCCATGAGAATTGGGTTTGTTCAGCCTGGAGAAGAGAAGGCTCCGGGCAGACCTCAATTGCAGTCTTACCTGAAGGGGCTACAAGGAAGCTGTGGGGGGACTTTTTACAAGGGCCTGTAGTGACAGGACCAGGGTAATGGGTTTAAATTGAAAGCAGGGAGGTTTAGATTAGATATCAGGAAGAAGTTCTTCCCGGAGGGGGTGGTGAGGCACTGGAACAGGTTGCCCAGAGAAGCTGTGGATGCCCCATCCCTGGAAGTGTTCAAGGCCAGGCTGGATGAGGCTTTGAGCAACCTGGTCTAGTGGAAGGTGTCCCTGCCCATGGCAGGGGGGTTGGAACTACATGATCTTTAAGGTCCCTTCCAACCCAAACCATTCTGGGATTCTATAACTGGAGGCTTTTCTTCTGTTGTGGCAGGGACTTCGGTGCTGTGGTCTCCGTGACATTTCTGCATGCCTTCGTCCTCTGTTGTTTTCACTATGAACCCCTCCAAAATACCACCTGCAGGTGCTCATATTTGTCTGAAGCTCCTCTGAGGACCCAGCTCCAGTACAGAGAGGCATTGGCTTGGTGACCTTAAGACTCAAACTGGGTGTTGTACTCATTATGATAGAAATCTTGTATTATCTGCCGAAAGCCATTTTTATTTCAACACGAAACTTTCAGTATACGTCATTCAATTTTTTCCTATAAGACATGATACCACTGTCACATACCGCTGTCATGTGGGCAGCTCGTTTCTGTACAGCTGCCAAAGGTTAATATGGTTCCTGTGCAGCTGGTGAAGGTTAATGTTGGTCACATGAAGTTGCAAGGTTTAGGCCTCACCTGCCCTGTCTGCTCAGGGAGAATCACAGGGGGTTTTATCAGCTGGCAGTCAAATAATAGTTTGGGTCTAATTTCCACCAAGCAATCTTGGCTTTTCCATAACCAGTCACTGCTTAAGTCATGGACTTTTGAACCCTCGTCACGGTCCCATACTAATTTTTCTGCAATGACTGATGAGTTTCTATCATAGAATCATAGAATCACTAGGTTGGAAAAGACCTTAGAGATCATCCAGTCCAACCGTATCTGTCCACCACTAAACCATAGCTTTCAGCACCTCATCCACCCGTCTCTTAAACACATCCAGGGATGGTGAGTCCACCACCTCCCTGGGCAGCCTGTTCCAAATTATTATTATTATCAATTAATGGAAAACTGGGCATGCTGGCCATGCTTACTGGGGAAATTAAGCCCCTTGTTTTTTTGGGAAGTAGATCCTTTGGCACCCTGTGGTGGGTGCAGGAGGCAAGTGTGTGCCAAAGCAGAACCAGGAGGAGCTGAGACAGGCACAGACTGATCTTTGGGGTTATATCCATCATTGGATCCATCATCCCTCCCCAAGAGAGACAAGTTGACAGTGGAGCTGCTTTACCAGTTTTAACAGCACGTACGAAGGAGGTGGCACTCCCTGGGATGAAGCCCTAGGCTTTGGCTTTGCAAGTGACATTACCCCACTTCCGTTTCTTCCAAGAGCTTCTGCCTGTGGTATGATGCCAACTTGGCGGGACTAACCTGGCTGCACGTGATGCACTGACCGTATCTGGGTGGGAGCAGTGGGGAGAGCTGCCCACATACAAGCAGCAGTGAGCACAGTCCGGCACGGGGGCTGGTGACAGAGAGGCAGCCGTCGGTGCCTGTCTCAGGATCCCTCCTCACGTGGTTGTGAGCTTTGCTGTCATTACTGAAGCAATTAACCAACTCTGCCATCATATCCTTACAAACATCCTATTCAGCACCTGCCCTTCTGCACTTTGGGGCTTGCCAGCTCCCCTGGTCATGATGAAAGACCAACACCTGATGTGTCACCTTTAATAACTGTGCTCTGCAGCCTTTTTTCAGGCCAGGCAGTGTTAGCTGTGGGTACATTTCCCCTCCTGCATTTACAGTGAGCTGGAATAGCCTTTATCCTCCCCACACTTTGCCACTGCTAGCATCTGCCTTCCGCAAGGCCGCCTTCTGCTGTTGCCGCCACCCACCTGCACAGAGGCTGCCAGGAGCACGGAAAAACAAAGTGGTGCTTCTGTGAAGATGCCACAAGAAGGACCCTCAGCCCCTGCAGAAACGAGAACCTGTGTGTATTATTTCCCTAACACTGGCCCAGCGTTATTTACCTGACACTGGGACCTTGAAAGGGCCCCAGTAGCTCAGGTGGCATAGCGTTTCTCTGTGTGTTTTCCCTCCCAGCAGGCAAAGAAAAAGGTCTGCACACAGAGGGATAGAAGTGTCCCATTACAGCTAACAGTCAGAACCATTAGAGCATGCCAGGAGCAATGCAGGTGTGATAAATATTGCATGAAGGTGTTTGCTCTTTGCCCATAGCTCTCTGTGGTCTAGGGAGGGAGGGTTTTTTAGTTGAGGAAAAAATGCAAAATGAAAAAAATCCCTATGCAGCTAAAGCAAATAAGGGTCATGAATCCAAACACCGTAAAGCTGAATAAATGTCTTCTGAGGTAAAGTGAGACTAAAATAGCTAATAGTTATAAAGCTCTCAGGAATTAATTATTCATTGAAATTATAGAAGAGCATTTTCAGCCTGAACAAGGCGGAATTTTACCACACCTGTGTGACATAAACCAGCACAAAGTTAAGTTATTGCCCTATCAGACCAACACCATGCTCTGGGTATTTCCCGCCCCTGGGGAAACATGCCTCCTCTTTTGGGCTAACAGGAGTCTTGCTCCAAAACTGCATTTGCTCACATAGCATTTTTGCGTAACTCTTCTTCCACTTCCCAACCTCCAACCAGACCTGACCTGAGGTGGTCCCTGAGATGAACCTGACCCATCCACTGGCTGTTTTTATAAAACCTCAAATACTAGACGGGCGTCACTGTGAAAATGCAGCAGAGTCTGCAGCCGTGGTAGCTCTGGACAAGGGCACATGGACCAGACCTGGAAGGGAGAGAGAGACTCTGACTACTGCAGTGACTGTGTATGATGTAAGACGGTCTTGTCACGCTACTCTGGACATCTGGGATCTCCTACAGGTTTTATTTGAGACTCTTTTTCCCTGTGCAATAAACCCTGTTCTTTCTAGGATGCCCCCATGACTTCAGAGGTACTCTAGCTGGATAGCCCTTACTGTATTAGCAGCAGGAAACTCCAGACAAATAGTTCTTTCCTGCCTCTCTAGCCCCTGGTGCCTGTTGCTTTATTTCTCCCACATCTGGACAAACCAAAGCATATGTCATTCTGTTGGTCTTCTCTTCCACTTCTGCATTTCCATCCTAACCTTTTAGTCTGATGTGTTTTGGAGGCAGCGTACATCCATTAATTCACAGCTGTATCACAGGTGGCACATGTTAGAGCATTTGGTTCTTAATTTAATGTTATTTTCCATACTAAAGTAATACTAAATAAAAACAGCCATGCCAGGAGCCTGGGTAGCATGAACCTGGACCCTGCACAAGTTGTCAACAACTGATGAAGCCCTCTTGCTGTTTCTGAGAATAAGCACAAGAATGAAAGCTGTGAATTGCCAACATTTGTGTGAAATCGCTGATCACCAGCCAATTTGCTGTGAATGTGACAAAACACACTCTGCCTGTCTGTGATAAGAACAACATTGGGTAATGCCCTTTTATTACAGGCCAAGCTAATAACAGATTATCTCACATTTCCATCAGCTAAGTGCATACACATGGGCTGCTACTGCACTGCAGTGTGATCCCATCTGGCCTTCAGTCTAAAACAACTGCTGTCTAGAGACAGCAGCTTTCACAGAGGATCTACCTGATTTTCTTGGACTTCCAGTAGGAAGTATCAAACATATTATGCTCTCCTGGCAATACTGGCATTTCTTACAAGCAGTTTAATAGGCTCTGAAATCAGGAGTATTCATAGCACAACATTAAATTTGGTTTCAGATCAGCTTCTGCCTTATTCTGCCTAGAAACATGCTCTGAAATAAGAAACCTAGCAAAACACTGCTTTGCTCTTTATGTTGCCCACAACAAGGGCTCTTACCATGTTACCTGGCTGTGAGAAAAAAATCTTTTTTTAATGAAGAATCACGTGATGCCAAGTCCACATACAGGGACCTGTGACAGTCAGCACATACCAGGGTGCTGAAACCAAGAAACTCAGTAATGCTTCAAGCAGGTAAAACATTTTCAAACAGTCTGGAAAGATGTACAAAGCCCGTATTTCCGCTCTCTGGACAACATTGCTTAATTTCCCACCATGGATAATGAGTTTGCCTACAATTCCTGGTAACGATGCCTTTTTTCCACGACTTCGGTAGCGCACTTTGTGGACACCCGTGTCCTCATTGCTTGAAGTGATGCAACCCAGCAGACGCACAATTACTTGTTGGCACACTGCAGGAAAGCCCCACCTGGAAAAAAAGACTTCCCTGACTCAGACTAGGTGACTTAATGGAACAGAACTTGCTGCATTTTCACTATATCCCTTCCTCCCCATTTTATTTTTTTTTTTTAGGATCATTATTTCGCATGTGCATCTGGACACGTCTCTCACAAGAACGGATTATCGGTCTGTACTGGTTTAACACCTCCCCCTCATGGCTCAGTCCTGTGGCTCAGTACCACGGGGCCAGGATGATGCAACCTTGGTAGAAGCTGGAAAGGTATTGCCATCCGTTTTCAGTCCTTAGGGTGTTTGCAGCCCAAGGAATACTCTATTTTGCTCCAAGCACTGGGTTACCAAAGAAAGACTGACAGCTTGAAGATCCCTCCAGGAACAGCAGCAAAAAATGAGATCTCCTGAGAGAGCCACGACGTTGTGCACATTTCCAGGTGGGCCCTGGTGTATTGGATGGATAGGGGAGACTGGAGGTCAGCAGAGTCTCTTTCGGCACCAAGAAATCAGGACTGTTATTGGTGGCACAGCTCATACAGCATCACCAGTCTGCAGGAGCCAACACCAATGCGAGGTCCCAGGGTGCCTTCCTTCCAGACCTCGTGGAAGACCACCAGTGCTCAGATGACTTCCTGTGGTTATTGGATGGCAGGAGGCTAAGACGCAGGAAACATCTGTGCCACGCTTTGAAAGCATACAGCACCCGGCTGTACAATGCATCAGTTCTTCCCTCCCTGACCATGGACATCAGCAACCATTTTTAACATGACTGTTTTTTGGCCCTGTGCAGGAGCAGATTTACCCAAACGACCTCCTTTCCACACTCATGGGAAACTCATGTCACTCCAGTGTGATGTGGAGGCTGAGAAGTGGGATGGTAAGGGAGAAAAGCAACAGGGTACAGTGGGGTTTTGGCTGTTTGCGGAGGGCGGCTGATTGCGGCTGAGGTGGGTGCGTGCTGGCTCTCATCAGCCTCCCGTGCCCACCCCTACAGCCCCTCCGCAGCAGGGACTGAAGCCGCAGTGTGCCCAACCTGTGCTCCAGCACTGCTCCTGGGGAACAACACCCACACACCCTTTCCCAGGCATCCTTTCCCATCCTTACCAGTACACCAACCGTTTGAAAAGCAGTAAACAAGAGCAAGCTTTCCTGTGAAAGCATGATGCCTCGGTGCCTGTCCTTTGCCTTAAATCTCTTGGGAGTGTCACCCACCAGCTTGCCCACTGCTCACCGGAGGGCTCCCTGCCACAGGCAAGCGGTAAGCTCCAGCTTCGGTGCCCGTGCTAGCACAGAAACCTCCCACTTGCACAAGCGCAGCATCCAGGGCTTGTGGCTTGCAGCCTGTTCTTACAAAAAAGTGTGGCAGACCCAGGTCTGGAGGCCTTTCTGGAGATGTCAGTAAAATCACTTAATTAAAAATGATCCCTAAATCACTCCTGAAGGCTTCTCCATGCTTCCATTTAGTCCTTTCGTCACGCAAATATTTCTTAATATCTATTGGGAAACGCTGAAGTTCACATGGTAGATATTCTGCAGATTTTTGGAAGGTTTTTCGATTAGACCTTCCCTTTTGTGGGTTTATATGCTGGAGGCTGAAGAGAAATGTGGTGCAGGAGGTAAGTGTCTTAAAGTGTCTTAAAGTAGCAAAGCAGGAATTTGCTTGTGTTTCAGCATTCTCAATGGCTCCAGAGGGAGATTGCTGTGGTTGTCTGCCACTTCCCCCTGACTGTCCTGGGAGCAGGTAGGGCTGTGCGCTCCAGCTGTGCAGTGGCTTTTCGATGGGATGACTTCACCAGTGCAGGTTAGGGCGACTACAGCTTGCGCTTTGAGCTGGTGGTCTGTAAAAAGATGAAGGATGCAGGACAGTCATGGCAGGCTAAAGGCCTCATGATCCAAATCAGCTCAGAGGCAGCAGCTGAAATCACAGGAGCTTTGCTTAAGCAGGAAGCTTTTATGTCAGAGGAAGGGAGAGAGGGAGAAAAAGAAAGGCATGTTGTAAGAAAAAGCGGTAATTTTGTAGATGGAATAAAAAGAGTGATTGCACAAACGCTCTTGTCCAAGCAAGTGTTCCTGGCTGTCTCTGTCCCACTCTTTGACCATCTTACCTGCCACACTGGCTGAACAAACACTGTTGTTTTGTCCCTTCCCTAAACCGGGCTTAAGTGATATTCCAGCAAAGCCACAAACAGCACTACAGTGTGCTTTCCTCGTGGGCCCTTCATCCCAAGTCATCTTCCCTATTGGCATGTGTTTTGAAGGAGTTTTCTATAGCAATGTTGGATCACATCGAAGGTGTCCCTTTCCAAGTAATCCTGAAAAATCATCACCCTGGCAGGCAGATAGGATCATGTCAGTGTTGTGCAATAACCACTACACTGGAACGGTGTCAGATGAGCACTAGCATTTCATCACCCATGTGGATATTTCCGTGTCAGTAAGAAAACCCCTGGCTTGTCCCTTCACTGCTGTGAAGTCCAGCCTCCAAACACATGCTCAGCTTGTGATCAGGTCAGGAAGAGTCAGGGCTCGGGGCTCGTTCAGTCTGTACATTACAGGAGAGTGGTAAAACAGACCTGGCTCTGGCAATCCAGACAGAGGTTTGGTCCTGGCTCCTATTACTCAGGTGCCAGGTGTCACCCTTCTTTCCCAAGAGAGATACTGGGAGTTCTGAATGGCTGGGTAGGGCTTGCTCTGACACAGTAAATCCTAGAAAAGGAGGTACACCGTTGCCCACACCCTGGGCCTCCTCTCACACCACTGCTTCCTTGCTAGCACCAGCACACCAAGGGTTTACCCGGTGGCCTCCACTTGTCTTCCTTCAAAAACTTTTTTGAAACTTTTTTTAACTCCCAAAGTGTCTTTTCAACGTATGACAGAATCCTACTGCCGGGCTCCCTGCTCAGCATTGTGATATTTATTAACTAAACCCGTGTGTAGAGACAGGGACTTTGGCCAACAGGAACTTCAGTGTTGACTTTATGCATAAAGCAGTGCCAAGAACACAGTAAGTCTCAGCAGTTAGCATTTAGAAAAATAAGTACTCGACTGTGCAGTCTTCTTGTGGGAACACCTTGTGTTACTCTTGCTTCAAAACCAGGAGCTTGAAATAAAACAGAAATACAAATTTCTCTGTGGAATTCTAGCCCATCTGTGATTCAGAGTGCTGGGGAGGGGGGGAAGAAAGAAGGGAAAAAAAATAAAAGGAAAAAAATCCAAGCAGGGCACTCCCTTGTTTAGGTGGATATTTATTGAGCTGGAGGGACCCATCCCAGCCTGGCTTCTGATCCCACTTGTGATTGCTTCTCCTGTCAATCCTTTGGTTAGTCACTGAGGATATTTTCCGCCTCTTTGGTGCCTGCAGCAGTGAGGGAGGCTGGGAGGCGCTTCTCAATCAGCAGTGGTTCAGATTTTGGTTGTTTTCATTTAGCAGACTCCTGTAAATTTAGCAAAATAGAAGGAGGGAGAGGCAGAGGAAAGAAAAAAACTCAATAATCTTTGTCATTCCTAAAACCTACTGTACGCTCCTCCATCTCTGATGTCAGTAGTAAGCTGAGTTTTAGATTCAGGGGTGGGGTGCTCACTGACAGCTCACCACAAATATGGTTATTTAGAGATCGTTATGGAGTGTGTTCCGAAAACAATTACTTTCAAAGAATTTTTCCCCCATTGTTCAATTAATGTTTTAAAATAAACAAATGCCATTTAGGTAGGGGGTGTCAAAGGGATACCTAAAGTTTAAGAGAACCATCAGGCCCTTTTTTAAACAGCTCAGGGTCTGCTCCATTAATCTTGCTCAGCATTTCTCAGGAACACCAGGTTTTAGCTGCTTCTATGAAGCACCAGGATTTTGTAGAGCTGCTTCCTGTACGAACACAACAGGTGTGAGGATATTTAAAACTTACCTTAAAGAAGCAGCTGAAATAAAAATGACTGTCCAAATGACCTGAAATAGCAACCATGACAGCACGCAGCCCTTGCGTGCCTGGCAATTTCGCAGCGTAAGCGACACAGAGCTGGAGTACCACTACATTTGTCCTCACATGTTCAGTGATGCTGGGAAAGGGTGGCATGAGGGCTCAAAGGTCCCTCTTCCCCCTTTGCCACCTGTAGCATTTTTAGGAGTGGGCTGAAATACAATGAATCCATGTGTATAAAAAAACTGAGCCTCTCCCTGCCCATGTTAATTAATGGTTTTATCAGAAAAGTTATCAAAATGGGTATGAGTGTCTTCCACTGGCAAGCGGTGTTTTCAGCAAGGATTTCAGTGGATGTGTATTCAGAATTTGGAAAAGAAATGCAGACCGGAGCAGCAGATGCAGAATAAGCCCCTGGCTCCAGGGTGCATGCCTGAGATGCATGGGCAGATCTCCAGAGGGAAGCTCAATCACGCACCAGGGAAAAAGTGCTCCAGGGCTGTGTCCCTAGAGGATGAAACCTTTCAGAGGGAGAGAGGAAGGATGAGCTTCCCCAGCTGGGGCAAAGCTGCCTGGAGAGTGCGACTGGCCCAGGGAGCACAGCAAAACCATCAGACTGGCAACAAGGGGTTGCATGGGGTTATTTACACAGACGTGTATGCATGGCTCTGCAACATGCTCTGCTGCACCTGGCCCACCCCGATGCTGCCAGAAAACCTGGGGACTTCATGCTCCACACCAAGGAGCACAGCTATGGGCCCAGCACCCCAGATTTGCAGTGCGTGTTGGGCACATCAGTGGCACTCACCATTTCCAGGCACCAGCTTCCGAGGGTGCCTATGCTGTGTGCATCAGCTTCCCAAAGAGAGGTATGGGCCTTATCTGCCAGATTGGTGGTGAAAAATTGCTGCCAGTACTGTCCATCAGCCAGCTAGGTTGTTTGGGTGGCACCAAGTTGTCCATCACTTTGCTGAAAAGCATCCAAAGGAGGGAAGAAAAAAAATAAACATGAATAGTTGGTAATCAATTCTATTTATATAAAATGAGAAATGTTATGAAATGAAACTATTTGACTTTCAAACACAGAAGCTGGCTTGCCTAAATCATTCTGACATAGTATGTAAACACCGTCCCTGGCAGCTTGAGGAAATTAGCTGTGCTCCTGTGTGTGGACATCCCAAGAGGTTGAAAACCCGCAGGGAGGTTATCAGGCAGCCTCTGCCAGCAATGAACAGCAAGGCAGCAGCTTCACACACATGAAGGGGCAATGCCACATCCACATGAGGTTTTTGACACAGCGCAGTCTGCCAGTTAAGCATTTGCCCTGTGGCTGGAGTTTCAAAAGCCTGAGGAAAAGGCTCCCCAGAAGGATAATATTTTGGGGTTTGGAGCCAGCAAGCAGCAAGTATCGGGTGAACTGGGATGGGTGCACTCGTGCTGCTCCGCCAGTGAGTGCCTGCCTGCTGCCCACCCCATCCCCGCACCACCTTCGTGCACGGTGCTTGGCAGGCTCGAGCGAAAGAGCAGGGGTTTCTTGCGGTGGGGTCAAAGAGCCCTGGTATCTCTTCAGGGATTTTAAACTACCCTGCTATTCTGCCCGTAGGAGAACAGACCATTTTCTGTGCAAATGCCGGTGGCGGTGCTGCATCGCTAATTCTTCTTCTTGGTTACGGATTTTATTGCTGTGACTTATGAGCAGGTAGATGCTTCGATGTGAGTTGTGGGCATGACTCAGAGGAAACATAAACACTGACAAAAAGAGGGAGAGGCTTACAAACTTAGCAACAGTGCCATTTTCCATAGTTATTTGGTCAAGGGTTAGATTGCACCAGGTTTCTGATTTCACCAGAAAACAATTGGGCTAGTGCATATCCTCTCATTCTTTAAAGCACACAAGTTTTATCGTAACCAGTCTAGACCGTGCTAAATTTTTAGAAGTCCATCCTGAGTTACACCCTGGATAGGCAAGAAAACCTTTCTGCCTGTAATATTTCTGATTTCCCTATCTATATGTTTTTTCTCAGTATTGTTATGTGCCAAATTTTAACTTCCTGTTTATAAGACATGCAGCACAAAGCAGATTTTAAGGCCAAAAGGTCAAGAGTTTATTAGTCCAAGAAATGTGAATTATTGTGTTAACCAGGAAAGACCTGTCTTTCTAAAACTGCTTATTGTTTTTTTTCCAAGGCCTCTTTCTTTGACAATCCATTATTGTGATGAGATTTTTCAAATTATAAGGGACAGAAAAAAAGAAAGTGGCTGTGAGGAGACAGAGAGGAAGCAGCTGATGACACATTTCCCTGCCTCCTCCTCCTCTTTCTCCTTTTGTACTTATTTGCTTTCCTTGTCTTCCTACACACACCTCCCTGCACAAATATGTGTCCCAGGATAAGCGCAAGAGATATTTTTTCATTATGTTGTGTTTGAAAACTGGGTTTGGAGAGAAAGATCGGGCTTTTTCCTCATAAATACAAACACAAAGCACTTGATATACCTCAGTGAGGGAGAGAGGGAGGTTGAAAGAACAAAAAGGCTTGGGAGACACCAGGAAATAAATCTTCAGGATTTCAGGATCTGCTTCAGCTATTTTGTGTAGGTATTTCTGTTCTTTTTGGAACTCCCAGTCTCCCTTCCCCATCGTCACTCTTCTGAGGGCACCTCCTCCCCTCTGGACAGGGCAGTAGGGAGCAGGGTCCGGGCTCTGCTGTGTGAAACAATGACAGTATGGCTGCAGAGTCGTCTGCAGAGCATTTGGTGGCCACCAGTACGGGACAGCGGTATCCTGTGGGCAAGCTTGACAACAGCCTGGCCGCAGAAGCTCTTTGCAGCCAGAGGCCGAGGTGCCAAGAGCACAAATACAGCTGGAAACTCCATCCCACGGTTGTGCCCTCAAGGAGGTGCTTGGCAAGAATGGATACACATGGTACGGGCACATGCAACCAACTTGCCCGTGGACACACTTGCTCTCGAAAACAGCCCTTTCCCCTGCCTAGCACACACCCTTGGTGCCCGTGCCTACTCAGAGCAAAGCAGCAGCCCTCCTCTGCCCTCCCTGCGCCCATCTTGTTCACAGAGCACATCCTTTCCCCATTCCCAGCAAGCTGCCAGCGCATGTTTCTGCGATGCAGGGGTCAGTTCAGGAGCAAGGTATGTCCCGTGCAATGACCTTACATTTGGTTAGACCCACTGCCGATTTCAGGTGGAGCCCACCTCCATGAAAAGTGCCCCATGGGCTTCCACACAGCCCGCCTTTGCCTGCAGTGGCAGGGCATTTCGTATCTGAAGGGCACCGCTTTCTGAACGGTGTTACCGACAGCTTAATAAACCCAGTCCTTGCAAGCACTAGAGATCAACTTCCATCATCAGTGCTGAACAACAAAAAAAGGTTAATTTTTCTCCCCTGGCTGAACCATTTTAATCAACAGGAATTCAGCTGGACTCACTTCTGCTTTCATGTGCCGCATGCAAATCCAGGGGATCTCCAGATCCTGACATCCCTTAACTTGCCTTGCAGGTCACCTTACATGGCTTTTGAAATTTTTTATGCCAAATTACGTTGAACTGATCAAAGCAGATCAGGGACTGTGGGAATCTGGGGTCCTCAAAGTCATGTGGGTTGATTTTGAGTGCTCTTTCACGCTCACGACAGCTAATGGGTGTAACATCTGTGTATTGCCGTGTGTTGCCGTTTCTGACCCTGCAAGAGGAAAGTCCCCACTTCAGCCACAGATCTAATACATATTACAGGAAGGTACAAAACAGTCATCTCCAAACTGCTTACCCTGCTGTGGCTGAGACCTCATTAGGAGGAACAGCCATCTCGGTGCAGGGAGAGTGGTTAGTATTGGTCTCAGCGCAGCAAAACATCTGACCACATGCTCAACATTGGATCCATATATTGCTCTGCTAAGCCAGATGCCATTATCATGAGCTGTCTTTTCTTTAAATGTGCCAGTAAACAAAGTTTTCATTGTCTCCGGACTTTCAGTTACTTTACTAGAGCTGCCAATATGGTTGCGTTTTGGGGGGACTAAAAGCCAACATTTGCAACAGACACACCCTGTCCTGGGACACTGTGAACACACAGCTAATTTCCTCAAACACTGTGTTTGCTGCAATTTTCCAATCACTGATCTGCTTCACTCGTTTTCTCACAAATGACTTCGCTCACTTGGCTGCTACTTTTAATTGCTTTGTTACCGCTTTCCTGTTGCTCCAGAGACTTTCCGCACAGTGAGCACAATGGGTAGGCGTCCTGACTGCTCACTGCCCCGCCACTAACACCCAGGGTCGTGGGCTCATCTCACCCGAAGTCTTGTAGGTATGGCAGGGACCTGCCTCCAGCAGACACAAGTGGCTCAGCACCCAGGGGTTCGCTTACGATTTTTTTCTTTCCAATTCCCCTGAAAAGGCGCTGCTTTGAGTATCACAAGGAAAGTTCATCGTTCTTGGTATGGAGGATAATGACAGTGACCTGCCAAAACCAGTGAGTGTTTGTGGAAGTGTCAGGAATGCAACCCATGGGTTCAATTCACCTTACTAACTGGCAAGCCTGCAGAGTATAAAGAAGCAGAGGACACTCCTGCCCTCAGACATTACGGTTGTAGTTAATTTCCTTATTTTTATAACAGTTTGTCATTTGAAGCCTACAAAGCACAACAGAGTTTATGACACCTGCATTAGTGTGCTTTTAACTTAGTGATCTTGAATTTAAGCTGGTATTAAATGCTTTAGAAATAAACCCAAATGTGCTGGGGGGAAAAGTCTTTTTTTTTTTCCCCCCCCCAGCATATCTGTGGCTGGCTGATTGCTGAAAAAGAGTGATGGAGGAAG
This sequence comes from Eurypyga helias, assembly GCF_000690775.1. NCBI lineage: Eukaryota > Metazoa > Chordata > Aves > Eurypygiformes > Eurypygidae > Eurypyga > Eurypyga helias. The sequence continues at coordinate 13,891 of NW_010263427.1, forward strand.
GCAATAGCAAAGGGCTTCAAGAGCATGTGCCTTTTACGCCCACAAGGCTGTACTGCAAGGAGGAGGTTTGGAGGTGGATGATTATGGGATTGAAGGGAATTAACAGCCCAGAGAACTGGGAATGGCCCTGTCAGCTCATGATCAGTGTTTCTCATCCTGCCCAGAGCAAGCCAGGGCTCCACGCTGAAGTCCTCTCCACTGGGCTGGGAACCCACTGCTGGATGTGGCTACAGCCACAGGTAGCTGCAGCAGGGCAGCGGCTGCAGGTGACCCAAGGAGGCAGCAAGCCTAGTTTTCCTGGGGCAGACAAACCCAGCACGCCCAGTATTGCAGTGGCACTCAAACTGGTCAGCTCCGTGCAGCATCTCCTGGTGGAATGCATAAGACACCCAAGTGTTAAGAGCTTGGCCACTTGGCACGTGGGGGCTCTGCAGGCTCATGTGAGCTGCTCTGGAGAGGCCCCTGCTTTTCTTTTGGGTGGTTTTGAGGTGTACATTGTGCTTCCCGTGATTCCAGCAGCACGTACAAGAGCCTGAGGGTCAGAGGGTCTGGAAGCCCACCCCGAGCATCCATCTGGTCCTAAAATTTCCAGCACGGAAAAAGGGAGCAAACAGCAACAATTAACCTCACTGTCCTGACGGTCAGCGGCTGATGCTCAAGGAGCACAGCCCCTGGCATGGGCCTGGTTCCTGCCACCCCTGTGCTGTGTCACTGCTGTTGCAAGCACAGCATGAAACTCATCCGGTCATGTCTGAGAGTGGACAGGGCTGTGGAAAACTGAGCTCCATCCAGACACCATGAACATGATCTGTTAGCAGGTCTCTGGAGCCTGAGTGCATGCAGCAGAGCGGGGCATCCCCTGCGGGAATAAGGGCTGTGCACAATCCAGCTGTGTTTTAGCCCAGACTACACAAAAAGCATCTGTGTGATGCTGCATTGCAGCCCTTCTGGGAATGAGAGCTCGCCAGGACCACACTGAAATTTGTTTATGCTCAGACAGCAGAATGATATAGCTCTGCTATGAGGATCTCCCAACTTGAATTGCCCTGTGAACTGCCCCTTCCAAAGAAACCTGTGGGCTGGAGCATGCCACGTACAGCCCACACTGCGTTCACTTTGTGCACTAGTGTGTGCAGCATTACGACCAGAGGGGCAGTGGCACACAGGCTGAAACAGGAGAGGGGCCTTAAGGAAGCTGTGCTCAGGCTTGGCTTTCTTACCTGTTTTCTGGGAGTTGGTCCAACACCACAGGGCAAACCTTTGATTTGCAGGGAAAGCACAAGCTCTTTGCCTCTGACCTGGACCATCTGCTGAAGTGGTGGGGCAACACCAACTTAGATCAGGTGATGGTGCAGCTGAACATGACAGCTGGTGTCAGGCACCATGGGACAGCGGCAGTGGCCAGAGGACTCCACGTGACCCTGTCGCGCACATCACAGACATTTCTAGCAAACCCTAGCATAGTTTATTTTTTCTGTGGTGGCATGAAAGCTGTACTTATTTCCCGTATTTAACTCCGGAGAGGTTCTGCTGCTGTCAGGCATGAGTTTAATTGGAAGCTCAACCAAAGCTGCTATTTTTAACCTGTATTTTAACTTTATGTGGTGGCTGCCATCAGCCCTCTCTGGCGCTCTTGTGCCAGTTTCTCAGTGCTTGGGACTGCTTGTTCTACCTTGGCATGAGAAGTGGAGGCTGTCTGTGACAAGTGGATGGAGAGGGCTTCATGGCTTCACAGAGACCTTTATTTCCCCCTGCTCAGCAGCCTGCAGACCTTGTAACATCCTGCTCTGAATACGGACTGGCATCTCAAGTTTGCTGCTCTCACACCATCTGGGCTCTCCACCTGCACAGGTCACACGACTTGCAAACTGGGATTTGTTGTGACATCAAAAGACTGAAAGTGCTTCCTGCATCCCAAAGTCTTCTTGGATTACGTGCTCTCCACAGCCCACGTGTCCTGTCAAACCCACGATTACCCACACACCTGGACCAAGATAAGCCCTGCTTTTGGGAAGGGAAAGCCAAATCATGTGCATAGGGCTTGGCTGGCTCCACTTGAACCAGATGCATTCCTGGAAAAGTGCTGAATTTTCTTCAGCTCCATCCACCAGCAGGGATTACCACTTCAGCTTTACACCATGTCTGCAGCGACTCAGTGGTCAGTAGCCAGAGGAGAACTGTATGGGTCTTAGAGGGAAACGCAGCTGGGCTGTGAATAGATTTTCTGCCTGGATGGGTGGCTTCCAGTTCCTCCAATCCACTCTCAAGAGAAGCACTCATTCCCAAGGGCAGGAAGAGCCACAGAGTTCAAGTAGTGGACAGGGAATGTTTTTCCATGCCCCAGCTGGCCTCAGTGAGGAATTTTCTTTTTTGTGCTCTGTGACCTCTCTCCACATTATTCATCAGATATAAAACAGATTTAAAAAAAAAAAAAAATTGTATGAGACACAGACAGGGCCAGGACGCCGTCCAAGCTGTGTAGCTCAGAGCTATCGCCACTCCGTTTTTCAGTTGAAGGAAGGGTTACGACAGCAGCCAAGCTGCAGGCACAGCCTTCTGCAGTTCCACGTTACCATTCAGAGGTGCCAGATTCGATCCAATCTAGGGAGAATAGGGGCAGGTTAACAGCTCACTGCAGAGCCCCCTTTGCTCTCACCACAGGGCTGCTGTGACAAGGTAACGCCAGCTCAGGCATGTCTGGGCCAGAACCAGAGGACAGCAATTGAAAATACGGAAACTTGTGGAAGGAACACAAATCAACAGAGCAGCTATGCAACTTCTGGTGTCTTGAAATCATGGCAAGGTGATTTGTACGACCCTCCATCAGAATGATTTTTGATTTGGGTTGAGAGAAGGGAAGCAAATGAAAAAACAAAGGAGGTAGTGACTACCCCTCTGGAGGAAGTATAGAATACCACTTATGTCCCCAGGTTAAGTCAGTTATTCTTCCCTCAGAAATAGCTACAGTTAGCAGCCCCTTGAAATGGCATTGTGCACAGACAGTAAACCCCAAGCAGTTCCCTAGCTACCACACTACAAACAAAACATTTCCTTTGGGACAAAAATGGAATGGAATTCTATTCCATAATTTCAGGCAAGGAATGTTATTAGGAAGGGGAATCAGTCTGTAGGAGATTTGGGGCACAGTTGGCAGAGATATGGTCTTTAGTGGCCATCTTCTGCTTGTATCCAGCCATTCACTGTGCCCCACACAGGATTGTGTCTGTGCTGGCACAACAGCTTGCAGGGGAATGATGTGAACTGGATTAGGGAGCTGATGTGGGAATAAAGCTTGCAGGAACATTTAGGGTTTTGAAACCAGATCCTTAAAAACACCCCGAATTCATTGGTACAAGTGAACAGGGTGACACAAGAGGAAGGTCTCATGCAAAAGAAAAAGCGTGATGGAACCTGAATGTGTACTTGCACATATCTTTTGCATAAAAACACTGGTTTAGTATGTGCACACTTGCACAAAGATGAACGCTTATGTGCTTGTACATTAAGGTGTGGTTTTTTTCTGAGTATCCTGTTGTTCTTGGGAACATTTGCAATTCAGCGTCCTCTGGTTGTGGATTGGACCAGGCTTTTCCAAAAGGAAACCTGTTTTTCTCTTCATTATAGAAATACTTTGACAATATAAGGAATGAACTCCTTTCAGTTTCTGATATAGATGCTTTCCATTTTTGTTCTATGTTAGAAAGGCCTTTACAGCTGGAAAATGATTTAACAAAAAGAAACTTCCCAAACATCGGTGCAGAGGTGCACAGAAGTGATTAACAATCAGGACCAAGCAGGAAAGATTTAGACTTCCTAGGCTGTATCAGCAGTAAGTAAATTCAGGATTGATTCATGCACTAATTCTATCCTTTCCTCTCTGGAAGCCAGAACGTCTTGAAGACCTGAAGGGTCTTGAAAGAACTGGTGGAAGGGGTTGCGAAAGCTCTATCCATCATATTTGAAAAGTCATGGCAGTCTGGTGAAGTTCCCGCTGACAGGAAAAAGGGAAAAATAACCTCCATCTATAAAAAGGGAA
>NW_010263428.1:0-7418 GCF_000690775.1 Eurypyga helias
CTCCTCTGGACTCACTCCAACCGAATTGTAGAATGTTGAATTGTAGAATCATAGACTCAGAGAGTGGTTTGGGTGTGAAGGGACCTTAAAGACCATCTAGTTCTAACCCCCCTGCCATGGGCAGGGACACCTTCCACTAGACCAGGTTGCTCAGAGCCTCATCCAGCCTGGCCTTGAACACTTCCAGGGATGGGGCATCCACAGCTTCTCTGGGCAACCTGTTCCAGTGCCTCACCACCATCTCCATGAAGAATTTCTTCCTGATATCTAATCTAAACCTCCCCACTTTCAGTTTAAACCTGTTACCCCTTGTCCTGTCACTACAGGCCCTTGTAAAAATTCCCCCCCCCAGGCTTTCTTGTCAGCCCCCTTCAGGTACTGGTCATGACACCAGAGAAACTAAGAACTGATTAAAGTTCTGCTTGCCATCCTGTTTTTCAGGAGCTTGTCGGCTATTACAGAAAAACAATAGGATCATCCTTGCCTTCTCTAGCCTTTTCCTTTGAGAAACTATCAAAAGTATGGTTTTATTGCACTGCTAACCTGGAGGACCCCCTTCTTTCTTGGGTGGCACGTGCACGTGTTTTCTTTGACAGCTTTCCATCCTATGCTGGTTTCAAAAGGATACTTGTCTGAAACTGAAGCTTGTTTCGCAGCACCATTTAATTAGCCTTTGTACCTCGGAGATTAAGATTAAAAACTCAGTTTTCACAAACAGTTGCTACAAGGAGCTGGACAAAATTACCTCGTTAGAATACTGTGAATTTTGGTAGAAATCTCTGAGAAACTCATCATTCCTAGTAAGCCTGCAGGGGCAGTAACTAGTAAAACAAACACAACTGTCTCACTCTCAAACATCTTGTGTTCAGCTTTTACGGATGAGTCAAGCTCTTTTCTACACAGAATGAAGTCAGGATTACTAGCTAAACCACACATGTCCTTTCCCACCAGGCAATGCCTAGTATTCTATGTACTGTTTAACACACAATCCACAGCCTAAAATACTGCAAAGAACAAGGCTGTCTGTCTGTGCCTTATTTATCCTAGCCCAACCACATGAAATGCTGGGTTAAATGCTACATCAAGTTATTCCCAAGTTGTGTCACTTATGTTATAGCCCTGTCTCAGCAAAGATGACTCAGCATTTTTAACAGTGAAATAATTCCCTAAATTGTAATTTAGCTATAGAAAGTTACATAGATTGCCCAGAAATTACAGTGGGAGGCAGGAGGAAAGAGAAGTGATGCAACCATTCATCTTCCCTCGGTTTCTTATTGGTTTTTGTTTCTTGGGTTTTGCCAATCTCCCAAGATGTTTCTGTTAAGCAAAACACTAGGTAGTCTAGTTGCTGATGTGCAAGCCTGACTCTGGTGACTTCAAGCTTAATTTTCTTAAAACCTCTGAGGCCAACAGCCAGCTGCTAATTGTGGTGACAAGTCTGTGAACCCTGAAGGTCTCTGTCAGCCACAACGGAGCCATTCGAGATAAACCATGTTTTAACAGATGGGAATCTGGCCTGTTTACTGTTTCTCTTTACTGTAGTATTTGTGGGAAGTGGAAACAGAAAGTGAGACAATTCTTGTTAACAGAATTGTTCCCTTAGTTGCCTGGTGAAACTATATAAAGGAGATAAGTAGCAGGACCCATTTCTTGGTTTAGTTACAGAACCTCAGTGATGCTGATTGATGCAGGAGGGCAGAATTCATCACAGAATATATTATTGACTTTCTTCTAAAAAGAGGTTTCACTTAGGACTTCATTGGGTCAGATGAAAATACTTGATCCTTAAATTTATGTATTGCTTCCTTTCCCTGCAAAAAAACCTCTCAATACACACTGTTCACATAGACTTTCTAGGCATTTGGCTGTCTCAAGAAGTTATAGGAGTAGTAGTTGTTGCTGTGGTTGCTAACAATAAGATTGTGTGTTTTCTTTTTAAAAAATAGTATATTAAACTGTCTAGCAAATTCAGTGCAGAACCTCGTGCATGCAAGTTTTATAGCTTGTGTTTATGAGGGCTGTCAGATTACACATCTACAAAGGTCTTTTCTGAATCTGAATCAATCATCATTACAGAATTATCTAATTCTTTGTTTAAGTGCAATGGAGAATTTCTCACTAAATTACTAATCTGGCAGCATGACAGTTGCCTAATTTATGCAGGTAGTGGTTTAAAAGTGCTTCTCTTCCAGGTCCATTGACTTAACCTGCATAGAACTGCAGGTATTGCTGGAATATGGTATGAGAAACGGCAGGTGCTGAACTTCAGTGCTTAGCTTTTATGAACATTCTTTGCATGCATTAAGTTTGTATGTAGAGTCACAGAATAATTTTGCATACAAATGACAAATACCGGTGTTTTCAGTGTGACTCCAGTGTTGCAGTATGAACTGCACAATTATACAGCTGATTTGTAAAACAAAACAGCCAAGGAAAAAACGCCAAACACAAAACAACCCCCACCCCCCACAGCTTAATTACTTCACAATACAATGTTGCAATTAGAAACCTCTACTGGAAGTTGAAGGACATTGTCCTATCCTTTCTTCCATCAGTGCATGATTGACTTGCTAGGTTTTGTTTATATTTTCCCCCACCATTCACTTACACACAGAATTGTTATATTTCAATAAATTTTGATCTTTGGGGTTGGTTTTCTGCTTTTAAAAATCTTAATATTCACTGGATTTTAAGGATTTAATGTTTTTTAACTTTCACCAAGAAATAGCACTTAAAGCATCATTCTGTTTTCATATTGCTCTTTTATTTCTTTTGTCTAATTTTCACATAAGAATATAGAAAGCCTAGTTGACAGTTAACTGGCAGCTGCAAATTTTGAAATAAAATCTGTAGAACATTGATTCAAAACTATTTGTAGCTTATAAGAACCACATGTCCTGTGGCTCCCCAAAATCCTAGATGCTAAACTCTTTCCAGTGGTGAACTTTGCAGAAAATGTAGTCCAATTATGCAAAAGGCTTTTGGTTTCCTCTTTAATAATATGCTATGAAATAGCTTAAGAAAACAATTTCTGTAGTGATGTCTCATATGCAATTTCTAACACCAACAAAGAAAGTGTGTCTTGTGTGCCTCTACTCCCCTGTATTTATAGTTCTTGTGTTTTAAAGTATACATTTCAGGACAGAACTATAGTATGCAGGAAATAATGCATAAACATTGTAGAATGTCAAGTCTTTGAACCTAACCTCCATAATATGGTATGAAAGTGCTCCAGCCGTTTTGCAAGATTCGTATGGCATATTTACTCCTCTATGTTAATAGTTTGAATAGTTAAAAGGGAAAGTTTGTATAATGTCTTCCAACCATATTTTAAGGGATTGTTCACCCCCAGTAAAATTATTAGTAAGCTATTCACTTACAATGGAACATAGTATTTTCATACTGGGTCACTACTTTTACAGTAGAGTGGCATCAATTTGGGTTGTCCTACCTGAAATTATGAAATGGTTATTTCAGAAATTATTTGCATTTCCTGAAAAATGTCTCAGTCTCTAAATCTCTAATCTCTAAAATCTCTAATCTCTAATATCTAATCTCTAAAATATCTAGTCTCTAAAATCACCAGTTAATTTAAATAATCTTAGCCAAGAGGTTACATGGATTCCCAATACCATTCATTAGTCTTTTCAGGATGATTCTACAAAAGATGTGACTAGAGTTATCCTGCAGTTTGTCTTAAGCAAACCTTTTCATTAACTGAGGAGCTGTGAGCATGCTAGAAGTATGAGAATGGAATTAATTTCTTCGTTATATATCTATGATAATTAAAAGCTATGCTTAAATGAATTTCAGCACTTATTTTTCCTGGCACACAAAAATATGTGCAGTCTTAAAAGTTGCAATCTTGAACCTGACAAGAAGTAAACTTCCCTTGACATACAATTTACTGCTCCTGACTTTGAATCATGCTTGATGCCTACTTATGGTTTCTAGAAAAAGATTATTTTCTGAAATAAATAATTAAATTACTGCTAAATGAATGAATGAATGAATGAATGAATGAATGAATGAATGAATGAATGAATAAGCCCCCCTATGTTATTCAATGTAAATCGTAAAAATAACAATTAATAATAAGGTGGGAAGAGAAAGAAATAATAAAAACCCAAAACTTGTGTCCCAGAAGGTCGTAGTACAGGCAGAAATTATAAAGAAAAGATCTTACAACCGCTTGTGGCAACTGTTAACTATTTAGGTGCTTGTCTAAACTCAATTCTACTAGACTTGCTCATCTCCAACCAATATTTGATTCCTTTCGGCACTTCATCCCTTAGAAGTTCAGATCGTACATTAGGAAAAGGCTTTTCACTGGGAGAGTGGTCAGTTGCTGGAACAGGCTCCCCAGGGAAGTGGTCATGACACCAAGCCTGCCAGAGTTCAAGGAGCGTCTGGATGATGCTCTTAGTCATACGGTTTAGTGTTAGGTAGTCCTGCAAGGAGCAGGGAGTTGGACCCTTATGAGTCCATTCCAACTTGAGATGGCTTATGATTCTAAAGTAACATTGGTCCAAGGTAAAGATGCTGTGTTTATCGAGTAACTTGAACAAAAAGTAGTCTTTAACCTACTTGTAAACTATGAGATCTTTTCAATGGGATATGAACTCACTGTTCAGCTATGAACCTATGTTTTTTTTCTTTCTGCAAGTTAGGGCAGCGAAATACCTAACTGCATGCCTAATTCTAAGTATAAATCCATTTCTGTATCACTCAATACCTTGCAAAATCACCTTGCCTGGTGAAATGAATCTTATGGCACCTTATAGCATAAAATCTGTCTGTTTCCCAAGAATACTTGCTTCTGATCTAATCCTGTCCAGTGGTAAGCTTGATAGGGCAAAGCAAAATCCTTCCTTCAACTGACTCCTTCTAGCTGAGAGGAAAACACAGAAGCTTCTAACTAGCATATTCATTTTTTGCATATTAAATATTTTCCATTAAGTATATAAATTGCAGTTGACACTGTTGAAATTTCAAATGTTTTATAAAGGTGATTGCCATTTTTTACTTAAAATTACAGGATTATCAGAAAGACTTTTAAAAGAAAACATTGAAAAAAATTCTCGAATTAGAAAAACCTTCTAACTTTGTGATTACTAATCTTTGCTATGATTATGTACCTAGCTTTCTACCAAAGAAAACACCACTCTTTCTAACAATAATTGGTTAAGGGAATACTTTGTACGCTCAGTGTTGTGTGGAGATAGAACTGTAGCTCACATGTAGATATCCTGTCATTTTGGAGAAGCTGAGAATTTATTTTGCTTTGTGTATGTGCCAGTGAGATGGCAATTTTTATGCAGTTTCACTGCAGTTTCATTGTTAATTGTTTAAGATATGCACACCCAAATGTTTTACTTACTTTTTAAGAGCTACTACTGAGATGCTTTGCTTCCTATTGAGGTTAAGTCCCAGGGTGGGACTAGGATCAGGGTGGTTTTTGTCTTGAAGCTGCATCTTACACTAGATTTGCCATATTTGGAGCATCGAGGCAATCCCGATCACCATACCATTCCCCTCAAAGAGCACTATGCCTCTTGTGCACTTGGGAGTCCTGCAACTTCTTGGCCTCAGCACTTCAAACAATTTTGCAGCAGGTTTAAGTGGGCTGATTTTACTTAGAATTTCTTTTTACCTCACTTTACTTGTTCTGCAAGTGTCGTGTCTTCCCAAGAATAAATAAGGTCAATTGCTACTGTCTTCTCTAGCTCTGTTAACCCAGAACCTGGAGAAAAAGAACAATTTTAATCGCTGCTTTCATATCCTGCTTCCTTATTCACAGAGTCCAGCAGCAGGTGTCTGTTAAAACCTGCCAATGCCCTTTCTCAGTGAAAACTATGGGAATAGCAGTTGTTGAGGTGCAGTAGTGCATTCCTTACCTTCAGATACTTCTTAATAGAAGCTACGTATTTTTATGTATTCCTGTATTTGTCTCCTTCACCTTTCCTTTACTCAACACCAAGCCACTGCCAACTGGCATTGCTCGGTTTGGAAACCACTTCAATACTTTGCCCTCAAAAAGTAGATGATTCTTCAGTGGCTTCACACTGAACTTAGTACAGAAGGAAGCTTAAGGAATAGAAAAGGGAAAGAGGAAATGGAAAAAAAAACCACTTTAAAGTTACTAAATAGTGAAACTAGTAGGTAAGAAATGCCTCTTTCCTGAATCCGTGTCAAGAGAATCCCTTGCTGCAACGTAGCTCTTGTCTGCCTGTGCCCCATGCTGTTCTTACTGCTGCTAAGAAAACAACTTTCTTGCTTTTAAGAAGTATCAACCTAAAAGCCTCAAAGCGTGTTTGTGCAGCATTACTGATTTTCTGCATACTGCTCCATGTGACAGGGAGTACCAACCTTATGCTGAACCTGATGCGTGTCCCATAGGTAGGAAAATTGTGTATTTCAGTTGCAGATACAAAAAAAACCCCACAAAACCTACATCCCAGCCCCCTTGCTCCTCTCTCAAGAAATCCAGTTTTCATCAAATACCAGGCAGTCCTGATGTGTTAATATCTGTGTTTAGACACTCTTCTGTGTGTAAAGCACTTCTACGGGCAAGTATGATCTGGTGATTTACACTGATGTGCCCCATTTTTAATAAATATAATACAGTTCCCATCTGATGATAGTGAATTGTACTGCCATCTGTTTTTCGGATAATGAATCAGAAAAATAAAATATTAAAACATAATGCTGAATTTTTGTGGTCCTGGACAAGTGTTCTTTTTTTAGATTTAGCTCTCAGGATTACACAGGGTGGTGTTCTACTACAGGAGAAAACCAGTTAGCATTGTATGGAGGAAAAAAATCTCTTTGCACCTTCCTCAGTCTGAGAAGAAAGATTCTTTACAAGCAGTGATTTGTTACTACAAACTCTCGTAAGCAATAGCTTAGAAATTAGGCATCTCATGTGAGTGATGAAACGGTAGAGGTGGTTGCTTTATATGTGCATTTGGAAGGAAAATACAGTTTTCTCCTGAATAAAAAACTGTGCACCTTGTGCCTATATTAACATTTAAGCAACGTGGGTGGGAATCAAACCAGGGGTTTTGTTTCTCACACTGTATATGGTATACAATGACAAAAATATAGAACATTTCCATTCCTGGCAAAGCACATCCACTTAGTGTGATGGAGCACAGAGCTTCAGATTCTCCTTGAATGAGCTTAGGCCTTACAGCCAGAAATTAACTGCCTGCTGCTGGAATATAAATTACTTTCAATAAACACTTCAACACAATTTTAAAGAAATTCTGTTGAAATACAGTAAGCCTTTGTCTGCAGCCGGGTGAGTTTTTGGGAAGCAGGGAGTGTGTTTTTCAGACTGAGCGCAGAATTGTGACTCAGGAAAGAAATCCCCAGCCATCAAAAATCTTGGCTCTTGTGCTGGGTTCAGCCAGGAA
>NW_010263429.1:0-10305 GCF_000690775.1 Eurypyga helias
TAGCTGTCTGAACTGTGTCCCCCTACAACTGCTTGTAGTGAGAAAGTTGGGAACACAGCTGCAGTATCAGAAACTGAGAAACACCTTAAATTTAGTGCAAGCACTCCACAGCACCAGCTAAAAAGACACCTTATCCAGTACTTTTGTCAGGGTAAATTCAGATACATAGCTTCATACCAGCCACTGTGAAGAAAGTGAACTCTTTCCTGACTAAAACCAGCACAGGGCTACAGGATGGTCAGGGACCTAGAACACACCAGCCATGAGAAAAGGTAAGGGATGTGGTCTAGGTTCATCTGACAAACCGACTTACGGTCCTTTGAAGGAGAATTTCAAAGACGATGAGCCAAATTCTTCTCACTCTCATTCTTCCACCCTGCCCAGGTATCTCTGTAAGATATCTCTCCCTTAAGAAATATGTACCTGACCATTCAGTTTAATGTCATCATCAAAATTGGTGATAATGCTTTGAATCCCATTATCCAGATAATTTATGAAGATCTTGAACATCATGGAGACCTCATCATAAAAGATGTCTTCCTTGTATCTAATCTCAATCTACCCCCTTTTAGTTTAAAACCAATAGCCCTTGTCTTATTGCAACAGGCCCTACTAAAAAAGTCTGTCCCCATCTTTCTTTTATAAAAGCCTCCTTTCTATACTGAAATGTTGCAATAAGGTCTCCCCAGAGCCTTCTCTTCTCCAGGATAAACAACTCCAAATCTCCCAGCCTGTCTTCGTAGAAGAGTGTGTCTTCCACTGTGACAACTTCTATTAAAGACATAAAGGCAATATGAAGAGGGTATACATACGGTTCTCTGCTGCCTGAACATAGTTTAAAACATTAAACTACCCCTTTTGCTATAAGGCTATCTGGGTGGAAGGATAGGGACTCATTCTCTGCAGACAATTTCAAGTATCCATCTATATTTTCAAGTAGAAACCCATCATGTGACTTCTTTTAATAAAAATTAAACAACCTAATTAATCACTTAACTTGCATTCACTTGGCTTCAGATGATACATTATTAAGCAATAGTTGGGAATCTTGCTTTTAATAGGATTTTCTGTACTATAAATTCAAAGGTAAGAAAGGACAGATATTTATCAATATATAAGTCCTTTTATACATACTGTCAGAGGATGATGGCTAAGATCTCCATTTACTTAGATACAGCAAAGACTTCTAGACAGGTATTAGGAAGATGAAATAATTATGTGATCAGAGTTGATTCTAGTTGCCTTCTCATAAGGGAAAAGAGCTCAAGTATTAGAATAATCTGAGAGGGTTTCATTCTGGCTATGTGCTTAATATATGTGAAATATTTAAATATTTTCTGAGCCACAGAGAGAGTGACAATCCAGCGTTTTAGTTAGGACACACTCAACTAGTCTGAATATTTAATCAGAAATGCAAAGTAGACAGAGTTAAGATGAGAATCTGAGGTGGAATCAAACATACCTTTCAAAGTAAGCTGAGAGTCTATACCACTCGACATTTGATTAGCAATTCCTTTGCAAAGTCATATCAGGTGATAACTGATTTTTTACTGTGCAAGGTAATGAGAATTACATCAAAGTAATACTGAGGTTTACTTAAGCTAAACCATCCAGAGGGACCTTGACAGTCTGGAGAGGAGGGCCTCTGCCAACTGAATGAATTTCAGCAAGGAAAAGTTCAAACTCTTGCACATAGGTCAGGGCAATTCCAAGCACAAGGACAAGCTAGACAGAGAATGGATTGACAGCAGCCCAGAGCAGAAGGACTTAGGGGTACTGGTGAATGAAAAGCTGGACATGAGCCAGCAGTGTGTGCTTGTAACCCAGAAAGCCAACTATATCCCCGGCTGTATCCAGAGAAGTGTTGATAGCAGGTTGAGGGAGATGATTCTACCCCTCTACTTCGCTCTCATGAGACCCCACCTGGAGTACTGCATCCAACTCTGTGGCCCTCAACATAAGAAGGATATAGACCAGTTTGAGACAGCCCAGAGGAAGGCCAAGAAGATGATCAGAGGGCAGGCGCACCTCTCCTATGAGGACAGGCTGAGAGAGTGGGACTTGTTCAGCCTGGAGAAGAAAAGGCTCTGGGGAGACCTTATAGCACCTTCCAGTATCTGAAAGGGCCTACAAGGAAGTTGGGGGGGGGGGAGAGAGGGGGGGGGGGGGCTCTGTAGTGACAGGACAAGGGGTAAGAGGTTTAAATTGAAAGCGGGGATATTTAGATTAGTTATCAAGAAAAAATTATATCCCAGAGAGGTTGGTGAGGCACTGGAACAGGTTGCACAAAGAAATTGTGGATGTCCCATCCCTGGAAGTGTTCAAGGTCTGGCTGGATGGGACTTTGAGCAACCTGGTCTTGTTGCCCATGGCAGGGGGGTTGGAACTAGATGATCTTTAAGATCCTTTGTTCCAACTCAAACCATTCTGTGCCTCCATGATTCTATGTCTTAACTGAGGAATGCTTACCTTTTGTGAACTCTCACATAAGGGCATATTTATCTGAACCCAGAAAATATATTCTTAGAATACCCTATACTCAGCTAAATAGGTAAGAAATGGTGTTTCATATTCTCTTAATCCAAGTAATAATTTAAAGTGTTTTGAATTGCTGATTAAGTAAATATAATTAACAGCCCCATCTTCAATGATAAGTATTATTTTTTTGGAGGAGGGTGTGTTTATATCGAGATGATCTTCTGCAAACTTTAGTTGTTGAAACTACTCATGGATTTTTAACTGAGCTGAGCTTTTGGATACTACATTCTTAACCAGAAAAATTCTTCCACTTCAGATGAACGTGTAACTGGTAAAGAAGCTGTGCATAGGGGAATCACACTATTATCGAGCAAATATGTTACACATTGAAATGATTAGTGTCCATTCAGTGCTTTGTCTTTTCAAGGATCTTCAGATGTTAATTAAATAATCTTCCCAAATTCCCTATGAAGAGAGTAGAAATTTTTATGTTGTTTTATAAGTTGTAAGAGTAGATTACATGACAAAACTCAAGGTGTATGCAACGAAGAGGTATATTCAGAAAAAAAAAAAAGAATGATTGCAAATTTGTAGTTTTTATTTACTAAAATGTGCTATCTTATACTACTTCCTTAATTATCTTAGCCCTTTCTTCTTTAAAGTTTGCTTTAATCTGAGTAAGTCTGGAATGGCACATTATGAACATTTGCTGATTTAATGTTAAGATTATACCAATCCTACTAAAGATGAAATACTGTAGAAATATACCTCAGTATAGTATTAGCTGACTGTAAAACTATGTCGTGAACATTTCCACTATTTATGGATCCATGTGCATTTATATAGTAGGTCCACCTTTTTCTTCACTGGCTGTAAATAGGCATAGAGAAAGTGCCTGTGAACTCGGTCATCACTGTATGCAGCTGAAACAATGCTTCCGATTGTAATGTGAAACTCTGCATGCAGGTAGATTACATTGTGAACATGTCCCACACAGAAGCTCTTCAATAGTTTTATTGTTTTGAAGCTGTATATCATGGTCAGAGAGAAATGAAATGCAGTCCCCATTCTTCATTCCATATGAATGACATCTATATGATTTTTTTTTTAATAGATTCTTTGCCATTTTTCTACATGACAAATGAATGTGCTAATCAATTGGTACTGGATATTCTTAAGTAAAAGTGTCCTTCTGAAGATTTGTATGTGCTCTTCTACTTTGTGTAATCTCTTTTTTTAACAAGGTCTTCAAAATCAGTAATGGTTTTCAATGTGATTGCTTGCCACTTTACAAGAT
Source organism: Eurypyga helias (assembly GCF_000690775.1). Lineage (NCBI taxonomy): Eukaryota > Metazoa > Chordata > Aves > Eurypygiformes > Eurypygidae > Eurypyga > Eurypyga helias. Next base: position 3,776 of record NW_010263429.1, read on the forward strand.
AGTTTCTTTCTTTATTCTAATCATTCTCATTTTGATTCTATTTAAGTAAATAGGAAGGATAAACACAAATTCTCTAGGTGTGTCCTATTCAAATTCTGAGTAAATTCTGAATACCTTATCTGTTTATTTAAACTCTCTCTAGTGGAGTCTCAGTATTTTACACCCAGATATAATTGCATTTTTCATAAACAGTTTGTATGGAATGCTTTTAGTTTCTTCCTTTTTAATTTTTGCATGAAATGTTCACATGTGATACAGAGAAATCATGGCTCACAAAACCCTATTAACCAAAACCCTATAAACCAAAATTAACCAGACACTAGTGGTGAAAGTTTAATAAAAATCTATACTGATGTAGGATGACCATTCTCTTGGGTTTACTAAGTTCACTTCCAATCAATTTTATTAATGTCCTGGATGATGAAATAGAAAAAAATACATCTTAAATGTAGAGCTGGCACCTGTATTGAACACACACTGAAGAACAAGATTAGAATTTGAAATTATTGGATGTTTGAGCAATAATCGGAAAAAGCAGGAAAAGCAGGATCAGTAGTATTACAGACCACAAAAATTAGTTCCATAGTAGTTTCTTCAAAGAAAGAAGAATTGGATGAGTCAATGCCGATGTGTTGATGTGTAAATTGAAAAAACTCTAACGCTGTTTTGCAGGCTCATAGACATGAAATAATCCTTTCCAACACTGATATGTACTTGTTTAGACTATGGTAATGAATTCCAAGTACCACATTTCCATAAAAAAATGGAGACCAACAGGAGGACAGAAAGTAATTTTAGATCTAAAAATCTTGAACTCTGAAATACATGATTTGTAGTTATAATTTAAAAAATTAAGATTGACGGAGAGTTGGTAATTTCGTAACTTGTAATGTGCAAAAGGCAATTGTAAGACAACGGAGTGTTTTACATCCATGGTGAATAAGACATGTAGTAATGTCCTTAATCTACAACAAAGAAGATTCAGCATAACTCAGATAGAAAAGCACCATAAAGGTAGCAAATTACTAGAGTATGTTTTGGCACCACAGCTGAGAAGAAATAGGTTAGGCAAGTACCTTTTAGAAATGCATTTGGTAAGAGCAGGTTAACAGACTAGCTGGCCTCTTCAACTTCTTTCCAGCCATCTGATTCCTAAATAACTGCCAGATACAATGTAATGTATAAAAAAAAAAAAAAAAAAGAAAGCTAGGATATTTTTGTGAGATATATACAGTACATGTGTGTTCTGGGGATCTCGCTAGTACCAATGTGTTTGATAAAATTTCCCCAGAGATAAATTTAGATAAAAAGATAATACTGTCCTTATGAACAACCTTTTGATTGTTCATACGTTTCTAATAAATATTTATATAATTTGTGCTTGACATGAACATTTGCAGTCAGTGCAGTTTCATTGACTTGAACCAGTATTTTTTGGCTAAAGAAAAAGAAAGGAAAATATCTGTGAAGAGATTTACTGCTTGAAGCATTGTATTAATCCATAGAATAAAATTGTTTTTATCATTTCCCTGGTACTAAATCCGAGTTGCTACATGACTGCTGCTTTTTGCATAACGATATTCATGATACTGCTTTCCCTCCCCAGTGAGTGGTGAAGCACCCATCACATAAGTAATATGCAATTTCAAATGCCATCAAAAAGGTGTAAGTTATAAAAAGTTTACAAAAAATATTTGTGTAATAGTCAGAGAAATACAATTAATTTTCCAAGATCAAAGTTAATCCTAACGACTTCTCAAGAAAAATTCTGAAAAATACTAATGATGTGAAATTATTACACTGCTATTTTCTGAAAATACCATATTCTCTTAGTGATAAATAGCTATTTCATGTACAAAGGTTTGTTCTAAGCCTAGAAACAAAACATCAGCAAGCCATTACTAAGAATATATTATGTGGAAGAATAAAAGGAGAAACAAACACAAATGTGATCTAATATACATGGAAGCAGGGGGTTTAAAAAGTACACAGCTCTGGAATTATTGGAAAATATTCATGTTCACAGTGCCAGTTTAAGCCTGAGATAAGGCAATTATGGATAAAATTCATAACAAATGTTTTAATATTCACAAAGTTACTTATGTATTGCTCTTTTTTGTAATCTTCTAGTGAAAATTTAAATGATTGGAAGACTGAAAGCAAAATTATATGTAACTAAAAATCCTGGAGGCTCAGCTTTTATGCTGGAGTAAAGATAATGCATAAGTGTCCAGTTTTGTAATAATAAGCAACAATAAAAAGAATATAACGTATTTTTTTCTTAAATTCAGAAAGGATATTTGACTTCTTATCAATGCCATGAAATGAACTCACTGTTATTAACATCTGATAGCATGTCCATGTGCAATGAACCAGTTTTCTCAGTTAACTCTTGCATCAGTTAAGACTCTTGCATCATCTCTCAAAAAAATCCAGCATAGTGAATGGATAACTAATAGGTACAGAAACAAAGTACTTCTTAACTCCACACACAATGAAAAACCCCACTATTTAAGTGAAAATGGGTTGTGTTATAATAGCAATAAACTGTGTGATGTCATATCTCAGTGAGTCTAAATAATTAGAAATTAATTAATTAGAAAAAAATTAGTCAATATAGGCTAGAAATTCTAGAATGCAGAAAAAATTATTTAAAAAGGAATTCATTCATTGCTTTTTATTTTTTTTTATTTTTTAATCAACCACATGACAATGCTGAAAACAGCTCTTTGTTGCTGAGATTACACTCCAATATGAAGACAATATTTGTAGTGTATATTATTAGATTGGTTTTCACTACATTCAAAAGACATTTGAAAACAAATGGGTATTTATGGAAGTATTTACAGATTTTTTCAAAATTCAGTATAAGTTTTTTTTATGGATCTGAATAATGATTTTACTTTTCTGAGAAGCTGTTTTTTCTTGTTTCCAAGAAAAGTATTTTTTTAAACAATGGAAATGGTTATTCTTCACTGATGTTCACCTGAGAAAATTAGCTGAGATCTGTTCCTCACAAGCTATCGTGAATATTCTCAAGTGCCTCTATATGTGAGGTAAATAATGCCAAGCAAACCAGGTAAGAAGTTTTTATGCTCAAAGAATTCTTCTGCTTTCTGTACTGATCAGGATAACCCAAGAATTCTATTGATGATATTATTTTTATATCAGTTGACTTAAAAAAGGGAGAGGGAGGGGAGATGTAATGTTCTGATACTAAAAATTGGAATGTCAAGGGAGTCAGTAGACATTGACCATAAATGGATAAAGGTTTAAAAAGGGATTTAAACATCAGATTTTAGAGTCTTTCTCTTACTCTTTATAAAGATATATATATATGGTTATGATATAGCAGTGTAGCATTTATAAAAAGTTCAGATTTAGTTCCTTTATAATCCAACCATAAAAAAACCTTATGAATCTTGGTATACCAACATAAAGACTAACTTTATTATCGATTATATAAAAAATGTATACAAATTAAATTCTTCTGTGACTGGCTTGATTTTCATGCAGTAACATTAAATCTTCAGGTAAGTGTAGATTTCACTAGGAATTGTACTATAGACATCACATAGATTTTTTAAAGTTGGATGCCCACAGCTGCTATTGGTGATTGTTGTGTTATGGCCTGAAGAATCAGTGCAAACATCAGTGATACCAAATATTGTCAAGCTCTAAAAATCAACTATCATGACTATAAAAGGAAAGAGGTTTAAATGTGTAAGTAGGGCTACATAAAAATATACAGGTGATTTTCATGTGTTCAGTACGGGCAGAACCCATTTCCTGTACACTCTGCACACATAAATGTCCTTAAGTTTTATCTTTGCTTAGGATACTTCGCTTTAGCAAACAAATAGTTTGCTAAATTCAGCAACAACCAACAAAACAAAGTAATATTGTTCAAGACTAGAATTAAGAATAAATATATCAAATTTCTCTTTGGACTTCGTGGTATTTTAAATTGGGAACACAATGAAAACAGAGAAATTAGTATTTAACTAGTAATACTGATAATTAGTATTATTAACCCTTCTCTTCTAAAATTTTGTTGCAGTTCTCACCACCACAGTCTCCTGTAGACACTACATTAAGGATTTTATCAGTACTTGATACTATTCACTTAAGTTTTATGAAGGTCTTTGAAATTGAAACTGGAGCCAAGGTCTCCTTCTTTCTAAATTATTGGTATGATCTCTTTTGTAGTCTGTTTGTCCTTTCTGGTTCAATCAACCATTAACTCCTTTATGCAAAGTGAATTAGGACAGGAGTAATGATACCTTGTTATAAAAGTTTATAATCTGTTGGCCAGGGTATCCTTACAGGTTATGCAGTTTTCAATAATCCCCTCAGGGGTAGGAGTGTTGAAGAGGGAGGAATAAAAATCCTTGGTGTGTATTTAGCAATTGAATAATCAAGTAAAGTGGGATTGGGGAGGTGATAGAGGAGAAGGTAGTACAGCTGCTTTTCCTAGTGCTGTACTTCAAGGCAAGAGGTTACTCCCTGCTTCTTTTTTTTTTTTTTTTTTTTTTTTAGGGGGTGTGAGTCAGGTGGTGGTGTTAAAATACAGGACTCTGTGTGTGTGTGTGTATATATGTATATATATACACACAGTGTTGATTTTTAGCAAGGAATCCAATACGTTTTTATATCTTCAATCTTTTTGTTTTCAAAACTGTGTTGCAATTGGAGAGGCGAGGTTTTGTTAGGAGTGTGCAAAAATGAGGATAAAGTCTTTGTAAGGAAGAAAAATAGTCTCTAATCTGGCTCATTCAGCTTGCTCATGCCACAATTCCATTAAAAACTATTGTGTCCCAGAGAGTTCAGGGTGCTGTATTTTGCACAAGACCCTAGCAAAAACTGAAAACGCTTAATTCAGAAGAGGATTCTTGGATCTTTATATGAAGGGAAGAAAAAATACCCTGTATTAATGTGACTCATAGAAAAATAAGTCTTTTCCTGTCCCTTCAATTTAATGTACACAGTTCCCTTTAGTGAGTAGTGTAGCTTCATTCACTGGGAATGCTCACTTTTGTGGCTTGTTTACTGAGACACACAATCTTCATCAGATGTCGTACACATAGTCCAGTGCCTATCTCAGGACTGTGGATTTTATGAGGGAGCAGGTTTTTAACAATATAGGAGTTGCCATGCATTCACTGCAATGGTCAGTACTTTCTTTTTACAGATGTGAGCTTTAGTCATCCTTACTAAGACTATCAAGACTGAAAATCTGGCACATATCCCAACAGTTTCCTGTATATTACAACTGCAGTTATACGTTGACAATAATGTATTGAACACAGTTCTGTCTTTTGCATCTTGCTAAGAAGCTCCACAGCATGACAATGTGGTTAGAGCATAACTGATTATTACAGTGTCAATGTGGTTCTTAGCTAACAGTGTTATTATTGCATATTAAATTGTAACACTACTGTATTTTTTAAAAACAGAATTTTAAATTATTAATAAAAGAGGGAATTGACTCAATCTATGTAGAATTAGTCTTAATTACTAAAAACTATTTCAATTTAAAACATGCGGAATACTGATAATATGCCTCTGGTAACACATTTCCTTTCTCTCCCTTCCTTCTAATAGCTCCAGTACTTGAGATGAGGTTCACAGATGTGTTAGAACAGTGCTGTTACAGAAAGAGTTCACGTTTGTCCCATCACTATGTCAGCCTGGGCTGCTGCTAGGTGCAGCTGTATAAAGAAATGGAAGAGGAAGATGATCCATCTTAAAATAAAATTTTAATTCTCCGTGGGCTACTTTAACCCAGGTAAATCCATAGAAACTTGTGATGGCAAAAAGGGGCAGGACAGAGAAGAAACAAGGACAAGCTTTTGTAAAAGCAACAAGGAATGGGGAGAGAGAAGAGGGGCGGCATGTTTCTTTTTAACAACAGTATTGGGTTTTGCCATTGAAAATTGTTTTCAAAGTCTAATTGAAGATTTCAACTCTTGGGAAATAAACAAAGCAGATGTTTACAATATGAGTAAGAATTTTACTTGCTCTAAAATATTATTTGCATATACTTTTTATTTCTTACGTAAGAAAAATATTTCCATTTGCTAAAATTCAAAATCAGTCCTAAACCTCCTTCATCTCCCATAAACTCTGAATAACCTATGCAATCTAAGCATATTCAGAGCTAATGCCATCCAAGAGAGAGGGCAGTCAAGTAAAAGTTAAAACTATTACGTTTCATGTGAACAATTGCTTCTGATTTATGACTTATATTCCAAAAGTGGGAAACTTTAGACCTACTTAAGCCCCTGTGAAGCACTGTCTGAGACCACTTCCTTCCAATGGGATTAGACCATAGAGTAGTCAAAAGCGGGAGACTCGTGGAACTAGGAAAAGAAAATAAGCAAAGGAAACCTGACTCTGAAAGCTGAAGTATAATGGTGAAGAAGTACCAACTTCTACTTATTTCTTCAGGGTATGTTCTTTATTTTACTTTTAAGAACTGGTGAATAGAATAGCAAGTGAATTAGGACCATCATATTTTATGCCATTCT
>NW_010263430.1:0-14084 GCF_000690775.1 Eurypyga helias
ACCCCTGAGGAACTTGTGCCTTTGGGAATATGGTTTTAGTCTTCAAAAGTTCTGACTGCATGGCACTCCCAGAAAACACACAAGACATTTTAACTGAATGAATTCTGATCTTTAAAACCCTTTGAAATCATTACTGTTTAGGACTTAAAGTTTGGCTTTAAGTCTTCATAGAAAATATTTTTTCCTTTTGTTCTTGACACTTGAGTACATTTATATTTATAGGCACTTGGTTTACAGAGAAACCATAGGGAAACAGAACTAGAAAAGAGAATGTTTATACTTACTAACAACATTAGCCTGTCCAGTGAAGATGGTGTACTGCAGCTCATAAGAGACCACACTGAACTCATCATCCGACGTCCAGTGGACAGTAATGGTATCATAAGAAGCTGTACAGAGCTCTTCTCGAATAGTGGGTGGGTTGGGAGCTGCAAGATATAACAGAGTAGGCTTATTGACACAATTAGTAAAATATTTCCATTCTCATCTGAAATTAAGGCATCTGATGTTTGAGTTTGCAGCTACACTGTCCAACAGTTTTCAAGAACTTTATGCTAGTTCCAGTAGTAATTTAGATAATCAGTAAGTTGTTGCAAATTAATTCTTTCTACCAATACAACCACTTAGGAACTCCATATTTAGAAAATATTTTGTATTAAAGTAGCTTTAGTTTAGGATGCCCTAGCACAAGTGATGTGTTGATGATCACATTAAACTGTGATTAACGGGTACAATTGACATGTTATTTTTTCTAGGTTTGTTTCTGACCATACCACTAAAATTACACCCCTGAGGAGGAAGGAGCGGCAGAGACAACATGTGATGAACTGACCACAACCCCCATTCTCTGTCCACCTGCACCATTTGGAAGGGAAGGAGGTGGAGAATAGCAAAATTGAGACCGGGAAGAAGGAAGAGGTGGGGGAAAAGGTGTTTTAAGACTTGGGTTGAGTTCTCTTCTACTCTGATTGGCAACAACTTAATTTTCCCCAAGTCGAGTCTATTTGGCCTGTGATGGTAATTTCTGAATGATGTCTCCCTGTCCTTATCTTGACTCACAAGCTTTTTTTGTACTTTCTCTCCCCTATCCAGCTGAGGAGGGGAAGTCATAGAGGAGCTTTGACAGGCACCTGCATCCAGCTAGGGTCAAACCAGCACAGTTATCTTACCAGAGATTGGCTAAGTAATATTTAAAAAAATATAAGTTTGTGGAAGCATCCAAACTCTCATGCTTTCATACTCAATCTCTCCAAGTTAACTTGTATTTATTTCCTAGCTATCCTTTCTAATATAGATGTAGATAATTTCTGTTGGCTATGCAACTCACTTTTTTTGAGCCTTATGTAAAGAGTTCTTACTGTAACTTCATGACTGTATGACTATCACAACCTAAACTTCAATGTCTTTGCTAATTAAATAATTCTAGAAAACAACCCAAACACTTCAATAAAAGTCATCCCTCTGGTTGCTTTTTTTAATCAATCAAGATCTCTGTGTAGCAAGCTAAACATTCTTCTCTCATATTAACACCCAGGTTTATTTTAAAAACCTATTTAAAGAAGTAAAACTTGAAGCAAACCTCTTAGGTGTAAATTTTCCTTGTTTGCATTCTCTCCAAAGCCAAGCGCCTAAATAAGAAACAAATGAGTCTTTTTTTTTGAAAAACTGGTGGGTTTTCCTGCATGCTTGTCTTGGTGGGAGCCTCATTCCTAATTATCTTCCCTACGTGCCACGATCATGCAAAAAAAGCCAACCCCTTGTGATTAATAGCATTCCTTCCAGCTGTCACAGAATGAGGAAGGAGGGCACTCAAGCTGAAAAAACCAAAATATGCCTGAATTAAAGGAAAATGAAGGCAACTCTGAATAGTATTTTTCCTGTCAGCTCTTCAACTCCACAAATAATGGCCTCAAAAAAAGTTCCTCCAAAGGAACTCCACCTTTACTTTTCCAACAATTAATTTTTATGAAACATTTATTTTACTTTCCATTAAGAACTTTTATAGTTCATGTCCCTGGTTTACTGATGTATGTTCTCAGGGATTAAAGTCCAGATGCATTTCCAAGCAGCCTCTTTCAACCAAAGGGCATAAGGAAGCATGCAAATGTGTTTCATGATATGACCATGATTTGTGATGCTCTAAATGTTGTAGCAAGGAAGCTTACCAATGCCTTTGGGGTTTTTTTTTGGTTGTTCCCCCCCACCCCCCCGCCCCGGCAGAGGAATCCTTGGGACAGATGGGCTTTAATAAAGAGAGAGAGAAATGAACTAAAATAAGAAGTCATCCAGGAGGTGAATATAAACAAAAGGAGGGACACACACACACACAGAGTCTCTTCTGGAAAGATTGGCGCTGCAGTTTAGAGGTATATACTAACTGAGGCCAACTAACTGTTGTGAAAGCTATGCAGTACTGCATTGGTCTTAGCTGTTTCAAAAATGTATGCAGCAGAACAATCTACTTGACCTTTTTTTTCCCTCATATTTTGCCTGTCCTTCAAAGGGAAAAAAAAAAAAGGAAAAAATATTAATTACAAAAGTACAGGTAGATCCACTTTTTTCTGTGCTAGTATTCAACTAAAGTCTTCTTCAGTCATCTCCTGCACCTAACAGAGCAAAATCTTTTATTTGAGAAATGTACCTGGGTTTACTACAACACAGATAATAAATATTAATTTATGGAAAGCAACAATTACTGAAGGTTTAATGAACTGTAAACTGCATTTCCATAGTACCTAAGTGTCTTCTACTGCCTTTGAAAATGACAGCCTAAGTTCTCTCTTCATATGCACAGCTGGCTAGCCTTATGGCTGGAGACTTATAGGCCTTCATGCAACGAAAATGACAGAAAAAAGAGATTTGACCTAAGCAGGACATCTTTCCTCTTGATCTTATGATTAACCCACACCCACCTGACACTATAGTGCATCAAACTCAGCTCTTAGCAACACCCAGAATAAAACAAAATCTACCGACTTCACCTGCATACAGACAGGAAAGTCTGCATGTGAATGGTTTGCTATGACTTTCAAAATGATGCAGAAGTCTGACTGCCAAATTCGTCATTCAACAGCGCATATTCCTTTGAAGAGTGCAAGTCCGTAATGCAATTAAAGAGACTGACCTTAATCAGTTTTCTACATTATTATATTTGATAGCATGTGATTTGCTTATCAAATTTTCTAGTACTCCTACAGAGCTCAGGTGCCACAGGGAAAGCTCTACAGAGACTCCAGAGTGACCTCAAGGATGCACCAGCACCTTCTTCCCACGGCCTTGAGCAGGTGTGCTCCACCACTGCTCAGGAAGGCGAAGTCCAGCATGTTTCCAGCACAGCAGTAGAAGACACAAAGCCTCATACCCACCCTTTAGTCGTGTTTCCCACTGGAGAAAAAGTGATAGCCCGTCACTGCTTCCAGTTCATTTCAGAGTGAAGACAGAGCACTGACTGACAACTGTAACAAGACTGAAGTTTGACAGCTGATGCTGTTAATACCCTCAGCTATTGGCAGCCTCCTATTGACAAGCTGCAACCCAGTGTCAAGGAGAGTTGAAAGTAAATGGAAGCTGCTCTTGAAAACCCCAAATTTACAGCCTCGAGCAGTGAGGGAATCTGGAATCAGTGCCATCAGACTTAGCAAGGCACAATGAAAGCAGCAATGGTTTGAGGAATTGCTTCCTAACATCTGTAACTCTCCTTGGTCATGGGGTGGCAATCATCAAAGAGGACCAGGGCAAACATCTGGGAGTGGTAACTGCTTCAGCCACCTTGACTTTCATCCATCTGCATTCATGAATCAACACTGACAAAAGTGAAAATCATCGCTGAAGGCTGTTTTAGTTCCTTTGTGCGACTTCATCTCAAAACTGAGCAGGCATGCTTAAATAGTCAGGAACGGCATCTGAAGTGCCTAGAGAACTGAAGTGCCTTACCCGAAGGCAATAGGATTAAAAAAGCAGTTTCTTACATTTACTCCCAGATGTAACTGGTCTTGTGAGCACACGTACTCCCTTTCGACCAGGTTAGTCCAACCCACCTTCCATTCAACATCATCTGCGTGGCTTTTGCTCTGAAGCAGGCTGAAAGCACTCACGTGGTCCATATACCTGAGAGGCAATTGGTGGAAAATGCCACCTCTCATTCATGAGTCCCAGCGTGAATGCAGTGGCTCTTGGGCAACCACGGAGACTATTTCTAAATCCTCTCAGCAGAAGGTCATAGAGATTGACTAAAACCAGCTCAGCTTATCATAGAATCTTAGAATAGTTTGGGTTGGAAGTGACCTTTAAAGGTCATCTAGTAAACCCCCCCTGCCATGAGCAGGGACATCTTCAAGTAGATCGGGTTGCCCAGGGCCCCATCCAGTCTGACCTTGAATGTTTCCAGGGATGGGGCATCTACCACCTCTGGGAAACCTGTTACAGGGTTTCACCACCCTCATTGTGAAAAATATCTTCCTTATATCTAGTCTAAATCTACCCTCTCAGTTTATAACCATTAGCCCTTGTCCTGTCATAACACGCCCTACTAGAAAGTCTGTCCCCATCTTTTAAGAAGTCACCTTTAAGTATATAAAGGCTTCAGTAAGATCCCCCTGGTGCCTTCTCCAGGGTGAACAACCCCAACTTTTTCAGCCCATCCCTACAGGAGAGGTGCTCCAGCCCTCTGAGCATCTTCGTGGCCTCCTCTGGACTCGCTCCAACAGGTCTATATCCTTCTGATGTTGAGGGCTCCACAGCTGGATGCAGTGTTCCAGGTGGGGTTTCATAACAGCAGAATAGAGGGGCAAAATTGCCTCCCTTGACCTGATGGCCACACTTCTCTGGATACAGCCCTGGATACAGTTCCTTTTATTTGCTTGGTCTCCACCTCCCTGCTGGCATGGGGTGATAAGGGTAAGGGTTGTAAGGGTTGTAAGGGTTCCTTACTGACTCTGATCCTGAGTAGAACACAAAGATCTAAGCCATCTCCTTGTCTCAATGGTGCTAGAAATACTCATATTGTTGGTATGAACATGAGAGTGTTGAGGAAGCTGCTCTGAACCTCTCTCAACTGTTCATTACTGTGTTCATGGTGTATCATGACACTGGACTGAACCAGCACCCAAGAACTTGAGAGGCAGAGTTATGCCAGATGTGGATACAAATATGTTGTGTTAGTAACATGTCATGCATGAGTTGGCATCAAGATCTCAGTCATACAAATCATGTAGACATAGTCTTTGAGTAGACCAGAACTGTTCAAAACCAACAGAATGAGAACAGACTACAGCCAAAGCATGAGACTGAGCTAGCTGGAGGTGGGTTCTGATCTTCTAATACTGAAAGAGTTAGCAGGAACGACAGGTTGTGAAGGGTTTCCAGAATGAAGCTGTTTTCATGTGAAAAAAACTGTTGGCATATGCTAGGCAATGCATATTTCTTAGTACAGTCATAGCTACAGTGATGGATGAAGAAAATGTATCATTATTTCAGGTGGGATTTCTGAAGCAGGGCAAATTGCAAGGTCAAAGAATAGATGTTCTTGCAATTGATTTCAAAGTATTAGGACACAGAACAATTATTTTTTGATTCACAGTGGATAAAAAAAGTCTTTATGTTAGTAATATTGTGCAGAGAGTTTGGAAGTCATATATATTGCCTGGATCTAGCTAAATACATATTTAGAAAAAGATGACTTCCAGATGAAGGGCTTGAGGAACTCACAAGATAAGAAAGCTTTCAAAAGATGTCAAGGCTATATATACAGATGATAGAACAGTCAGAGGAAGATTAAGGATATTGTTTTACTATGCTGAGCTTGACATCTCAATGTCTGGCTGGCAACTTTCAGAGAGATACCAGAGATTTTCATCTAGATAGCAGAAGCTTTGGAAAGACAGCTGTGGAAATGATAAGCACAAACTACTTAAATTTATATTTGGGAAAGAAATAGCCTAGGAAGAAAGATGCAAACTTCAATGTGCCACATAAACTGGGGCTTGGGAGATGGAAGATGAGGATCTGACAAATAGTACACTGGAAAGAACCAAAGGAGAGGAAAATCTCCAGAAGACAACCAAGGTCAATTGCTTCAAAGGCAACTGACAGAGATAATGAAGCTGGAATTCAGGCTTTGATATTTTGTTCAGAAGCAGTACAGACAATAGATGTAATATAGGCTTCTTTACTGATTTACAACACAATGTACGACTAGACTTACAGTCAGTCTTCATTTTATTTAACTGTGAAATATGTTAAACGTAAAGCCCAATTCACTCTGTCACATGGTTTTCAGTTTAGGATCTATGAAGATTCCATTCATTAATCTGAATGGGGTAAAATCAAATAACTATTCCTCTAGAGCTTCTGAACAACAATAGAGAATAATCAAGTGAATTTTACTCTCGGATCTATACATATACACATATACATAGATTTACATAAACATATTTTCACTGTCTGCATAGGTTGTATTCTATGCTCAGATGATTTGGACATATGTTTGGGGTTTTGCTATTGCAGCCATATGCTATTTATTAATGTGAAGAAAAATAGTGCAAAGACAGAGACAGCTAAAACTGTTCTTCATGGGGCATTGAGGGCAAGGATAAAAATGGTAGATTAGGAAAAAAACGGCTAAACTGCTTAAAACATTTGCAAGTTCCCTTAGACTGCGTTGTGAGCAATTTTGTGGTTGAGGTAGGAAGAAGGCAGAGAAGGAGCTGTGTAAATGACAGAGACAGCATGATGGACCACAGAAAGGATCTTTGTAGCAAGACCACCCTTCATTTTGTTAAAGATACAACCTTCATTTTCTTCAGTGTACAGCACTTAGGCTGGTAATACTGACATAGGATATACAAAGGGGAGAAGACCTGGGAGGGTGCAAGAACAGACTGCTAGATGGAATTTACCTCTTATAATTGTAAAACTATAATTTATAATCTAAAACAACCAATTCTCTATATTTGAATGAGTATCTCTAGCCTTTGTTTGGAGCCAATTGGAAGCAACAGGAACCTCCAGAATGGAGTCAACTGACCTGACACACATGCCTTAAAATGAGGTGGTTATTCCTCTTCTTCAACTATAAAGGAAGCTGAGGCTGATTATTTTACAGGTAGATTTCTAGGTTAGGGCTCCTGAGTCTGGATTTTTCTTAATCATTCCATTCATTTCCTTGGTTTTTTTATAATTTTGGGTTGAATACTCAACATGATGGCAAGATTCTAGCAGACTCTGGGGACAGTGGGAGTGAGGGGAAAGGCAGACACCCTAACATTTCACCAGTGCTGTACAAAAAGTTCAAATGACTGTCACCACATTATTATTGTGTATTGCTTACTTGAGTATGTGTTAGACACTGATTGTGTTCACCAGTTACACAATGATACAGAAATTTCTTACAGATAAACTCTCAGTCATGGCAAGAACCTTACAGCTCTAGAAGGCAAGGGTGCTGCCACCCTATGCATGCAGACAGCCTTGCCCTTCCCAGAACTGATCTGTTTGCTTATTCCCCTGCAGATAAGTCAGAAGCCAGACCTCTGCATGGAAAAGATCCAGTGGTTGGAACAAGGAGACTCCATGCTCACACATTCTTCTGAAATATCACGGGTGTATCTCCTGCAAACCAGGCTAAGAGAATGAGTCCAGAAAGCATTTTCAAGAGCTTTTCTAACAGCACTTTTTGACTTTCATTGCAAATTCTTGCTGTTAACAGCAGATGCTTAAAGACCCTGCAGAATGAAAACCTACCCCGTGTCTCTTCTGTTTTCAATTGAACTGGAATGAATTGTTCTAATTCTGGCATTGAAATCAAAACACCCTAAATTACAGTAATTTGTTTCTCTTTGTGAGTCATTATATACTCTGAGATGGCACATTACTCAGGCCTTCAGTAAGGGTCTAACGCTGCAGGCTTCTTCAGGCCACAGCTCTCAGTTAAGCAAGCCGGGGCTCTGCTCTGCAGAGAACCCACCCCACAGCTGGGCACGGAGCACGCTGCTCTAGCCCCAGGTACAACGAGGTCCCCCTCTTCTGTGGTGGGGGAAACACGCGGTGTCACCGGCATGAGGAATTTCATCTTTCACTGCTGAGCTCCTGATGCTGATTGCTTGAACAGCTTCTGGTCACTCACGGGAAACGTGCCAGGCTGCAATCTGCTGCAGGGAGGAGAGAGCGTAAGACTGGAGCATCCCACTCCTGAGAAACAGGATTTGGTCCCTGCTTTCCCTCCTCTGGCCACTGCAGGCTGAGCTCCAGGTGTTCTTCCATTTCACTCTGCTGTGGTGGATTTTAACCATTTCTCACTCTCACACCCTGCTGGGGTGGAGTGCAGGGAGCAGAGATATGAAATGCATCCCAGTTGTTCTCCGTAGCACTGGGAGAAACGTATCTGGGATTAAGAGGGAGGGCGTATTGGGTTTACGTGGCTAGGTTTCAGTAGTGGGGGGCTGCAGGGGTCTGTGAGAAGAGACCAGGAGCTGAGCGGTTTGGTGGGCAATAGACAAGGTTAACTGATAACAGAGAGGAACAAAGAAAATCCAGTCACTGCTACTTTATGAGGAATATATAATAGTAGCATCTTGAGAAAAAACATTACCTGTAAGGTAATCAAGGCATTCCAGTAATTTCTTCTCCCTAGTAAAATCAAGTGCGAAAGTATCAAAAGTATCGTTGAGATTAATTTCAGGAATTAGAACCTGGGAGGATGCAGTTGCCATGGAAACCCTACAATGAAAAGAAAAAAAGTCTTTTAGCACCCAAGACACAATAACTTTCACAACAAGGTAAGACTTGATCAACATGATTGTCACCACTTCTCAAAAAGCATGATGAAAACTATTACATGTATTTTATTTATATGGTTTAAGTTAGGAGCTTCTCCTACCACCTTTATTTTTGGGAGTAAATTCTCCAGTTAAAACCCCTTATTACTTAGCTTTTGCTTAACATGCAGTGTTAGATAAGTTTTTAACAAAATATTGGTTAAGCAACAATATACTTTGAATTATTCTTTCCAGTCACCCACTAAACCAAAGTAGCAACAGCACCATATTTATCTGTGTTTTAAAGCAATCCTGACAGATGTTGCACCTCTGCCAACCCTTCTTTTCCCAATCAGCTCCTTGCTCCAGGCATTCCTTGGCTGTCCCAAGGGCTAGGTGCAGATCCCCAGACCTCCTCAGCTGTTCAGCACAGGGCACTGCTGTTAACTTCAAAAGCAAGGGGGGTAATAAAGCAAATAGATGTCAGCATAGTTTATTTTGAAAGGCTTTTCCCTGCAAAGCATGTCTGCGTACTTACATTTCCTCCAAAACTGAAAATTTGCCTCGCCTACCTCATGTCAGGAGCTACATCCACCTTTTGTCTGTCCAGCCGTACTAATACAAAGAGCTGAGCTTTTGCAAGAGAGCTACCATCAGGATGGATTTTTCAGGTCCGTCAGTCTATCTCAAAATACATGTTACTGGTGAGCTGGATACCGGATATGTTTACAGAAGGTTCGGTCCATTTGAGCAAAGAGATGATTAAACCTCGTGTTACACAACCAAAATTTGTTAACTGTTTCAGCTGGGAGGTAAACACACAACCATGCATACAATGTCTGTCAGTTATCTGTCATTCATGAGACATGTCAAATCAAAATATTTTGATTGCTTCAATTAACAGTTTCCCAAATTAGAGTATGTCTCTGTAGACAGGCCTCAAATAGCTCCAGGCCAAATGCTTACTAAGAACTATGTTTTCATGTATTTCTTGTGTAGTATTTTAGGAAAACACAGTTAAGCTAAGTCGAAAATTGAGCTACACATCTCACTGACTTCAGCAGTTTTCAAAAACTGAGCTGAGGAGGTTTCCTAGTCAAAATTCTTGTTACACAGTTTTCAGCGCTGTTTCTCTCGCAACTGTACTTGTAGAACTTTGTACTAGGATTTACTTCAAACTAACAGGTGGGGGTTTTTTGGAGGTCTGGGTTGTTTGTTTGTTTGGGGGTTTTTTGGTTTTGGTGGTGTTTTTTTTTTTTTAAGAGAGAAGCACTTTTTGCCCCATGTACTTAGAGGAAAAAATTCCCTGAGCTCTTTGATATCTTTTCTTTCCTCCACCTTTCCCACACCCAGTCATTCATCTCCTGTTGCACTACGGTGTTCTTATATCTGGTAGGAAAAAAAGACATACATTTCTTGTAGGGCCTGTGTTAGGAAAAATTCAGGGTGATACACACCTCTACGAAGTTAACAAAGGCCTTGCTCATAAACCAGCAAGCAGGTATCTAAGATTAGGATCTTCCTTAAATACCCCCATAAAGCACATATTTACTGTGAAGAAGACCATATCACCAGGACCTTTTGGACTGTTATCTGGGGCCATGCAAATGGTGCACTGTGAGTAGGTGTTTAAAGTCAGGTTTTGGTGAGCTCAACTGTTCACAGTTTCGGACACCATATCACCATATTAGGTTCAGAAGATTGAATTTTCTCTTGAACTTCTGCTTGCTCTGACACTGTGCTCGGTTGGAAAGGGTTTTCTAGGATAAACATATATCACCCATTGTAAATACTGCACAATCTAAATCACTGTAGTGTGAGTAATGCCTTTGCTATACATAGTTACCCACTGTGCTTACACAACAGACAATATTACAGCACAATTACTTTGAAATATGTGTGTGAAGAGATGCAATGTGCATAATTTCAGGATGCTGTTGTAGCTGCTAGAGCTCAGGGCCCTGGTGATACTTTTACCTGAGCAGTCTAGAAGTAAACAAAACATTACTCACCACATGGGAACTAAGAGAGTTACTTGTGGGGAATAATTTATTAATCAGATCTAGTTTCTTTTTCCACTTGCAATTTGTCTGCAAGCACTTGGTGGGTTTTCCCCCCCAGTTTCATTCACTGCTTGAACTGATTCTCTGATTTTCAGGGCATTCACAGCCATTTCATTAGAGACAGCAATCTGTGATAGCCAAGAATTAGATTTGATTGGGCACATATGTCAGCTGGTCTCATTTCTGCTCTTCAAGGATCTCTCTGTGCCTGGATTTATGATGCAACTATTCATATTTACAAGGCGAAAATGGAGCTTCTCTGAACATTCTCCAGCAGTCAGTCAAAAAGCTTTGTGTCTCCATAGGTTTCTGTTTTCCCCACACCTCCAGCTTTTTGTTCCTGGTACTGCTGTAGTTTTACTATCAGCTTCAGCTGGGAAAAAGAAGTGGCACAACATAGCTCAGTGACAGAATACAAACCAGGGCCTGAGAGATTCAATGTAATCCAATGCCTTGCCTTGCCTTTCCTTGACTTCCTTTGCCTTGCCTTGACTTTCTCAACAGGTTTTCAGTTCTCTGAACCTGTAACAAGCCACCCAGTGTTGATTGCTTATTTATAACTTGATTAAGCAGCTTTGGTGAAGCCTGATATTCAGAGAATCTGCATTCAGCACTCCAGAGTAAGTGATAGACAAAAAAAAAAAAAAGGCAGGGAATTTCATGCTTTGAAATCTGGCTGGACAAGGGGAAGATACAACATGAAACCAGAGATAAAAATATAGCTGAATTAATGGACATACATTTTAACAGTTCTCTTCATTATCCAGCTACATTCTCCTTTCTTTTCTGTTTCTTTGACTGATAGCTAAACAGTTCATAATTCCAACAGAACATTTTTTTTTCAGAAAATACTGCTGAAATTCAGTGGGAATGTTTCAGCATTCACAATGCTGCACTGAAAACCAGACCAAATCTTCTAACAGCACAATTTCCTGGAAAGACTTGCTCCCTTGTCTTTGGGTCCTTGATGTATCTGGCACTCTGAAAGGAACCAGGATCCTAGAAGTAGTAGAAATTCCCTGCACCCAGGGACCCAACACAGCAGTTGCCCATAACTTACAGATGCCCAAGCTATTGAATCTCTAACTCTCTGAGTGGGCTACCTCAGATGCATGCTGCAGGTTCCCAAAATTACACGTTTCATTACCTTGCTGCTTGCTATTTTTTTGAAGAATATGAATCTATTTAGAACTCTTCAAATTTCTTGTAAGGAATGTACTCACTGCCTAATTTCTTCCCCAACCTCAGAATTTTTCATTGAATAGGAATTTCAGCCTCCAGAAAGCTGTTTTTTTTAGTGTGTTTAGCACCAGATATCTGCTTGGCATTCATGCCACCTCCTTCATTTGTGTATGCTATTACTGTTCTACCTCTCATTTCACATCCTTTTTCAACTGCTCCTCTTTTCAAAGGGAAGTTTTGGCTTAGCATTACGGTAAAGGTCCTTCCCACTCTGGTACAGCACTAAGTAGTGTTTTGGGGGAATGTGTCAATTAGCTCCCACTTTGACCACATCTGTGGCGGGACAAGACAATATGGCAACTATGACAACCCATTTGTCTCCAACTGAGGCTTTGCAAGAGGAACGTCTGCTTTACCTTTCAGTGATATTCTTGGCGGTTTGCAGGAAGCGAGCGTGGTCATTCTCCTTCAGGGACTGTTCGGCCTGAGAGATGAGGGACGTTGAGCGCTCAATGCACTGTTTGCAGTTTGCAATCTGCTGAGCCAGTTTTCTCAACCTCACCACCTTGAGTGGAAACATAAGAGAGCAGTCATACCTCTAAGGTCACAAATCATGATTTCATTTGCGCTTTTGAGGCAAAGCTGGAACGCAAAGGCGGAGGTTAAGATGAATGGCTTCGCTGACAAGAGCTTCTTTCACACTGGCTTGATGGTGAGCCTCATCTAGCCATGCAACATTTTTAATAAGGGGACAGGCACAGCTTTTCTGCCTCAATATTTTCCACATGGAAAACAACAGGGGAGAGCCAAAACAAGCACAGCTGGCCTATTTTACAACAGAAACAACATCATTTACTGGTACTTTCTGCTTACATGATAACTAAAGGCTATTCAGATAAGTTTCCTTGAAGTGATGAGATCTGTGTTAAAAGCAGCTTATAGATGAAATACATTTTTCCTATGACTGAGGTGAGTTTCATTAAAAATAATCTGAAAATAAAATTTGACAGAAAAAGGCTGTTCTATTCTACTAACAACACACACCTTCCCTTTTCATTTTGTACATTATTTAGTCAAACAGGGTGTTTCCTCGTTGGATATTTTTAACTGGACAAAAGCACAGTAGTGCTGGAGACCTGACTATTATTACTGCAAACATATGTGCGGGAGATAAACTCTGTAGGTGTGACTGTAATCATTAGCTGAAAGGTTAGGGAGGGACACTGTCAATCCTCCCTTTAAAGACAATGTTGGCTAACAAAACTCTAGTTCCTGAAAGGTCTGGGAGTCCTTCCCATTGTTATCACATCAGGATCACAGTTTGAACAGGAGTAAAAAATAGGAAGGAAATGAAATAATTCTGGGGTTTGGAAAAACATTAAGACCCAGTTAGATGCAAAATGAGGAAACTAACAACCAAGTAGGTTGGCAGAAACATCCAAATTTACAATCAAGACAAAATTACCGATCTCAGCAATTAGGGTACATGCTATAAAACTGCTGAGTTGAATTTCAGATGTAATTGCATCCTAAGCAGAGATAAGGGTATCATAATGCACATACACAACAACAGAAACCAGTAGGAAAATAAATCTTTTGGGAAACTTTCAAAAAGAAAATACTGGTCCAATGATTAATGTCCTGTAACACTGATACTTCTTCTAAAGAGAGAAACAATAGAGAGAGTAAAATTCTGTGAAAGCATAAGCATTTTGAGAATGCTAATGACCTGACCAGCTTCTAGGATGAACAAAAGCCACAACGTTTTCTCTAACTGTGCATTGCAGGTATTACAATTTGGACTACACTGGTCTAACCAGGGGAAGATTCACTGCAGTAATTAAGTAGCTCACCTCTTTACTTATTAATTAAGAAAACAAAAAATGAACTGAAATAAATGTTACGTGGTGACCATTTAGCAATCAGAAGGCATGTCATGCATGATTTGTGAGGGCTACATATGAACTATTATTTTGTTTGCTTGACTCTTTTTTATATCTTCTTCAAGAAGACAACTGATAATAAACTTTAAAAGGAAGAGCCTTGTCTCACCACCTCCCCCCACCCCCCGCATCCTCATCCACCT
>NW_010263431.1:0-8572 GCF_000690775.1 Eurypyga helias
CATTCTATGATTCTATGAAAGCTAGCACAGCCTTCAAACACGTCTCCTTTGAGGAGAGAGGAAGGAGGCCCCAGCACCCAGGAGCCCCCTGACAGGCCTGTGTCTAGTTAGGTGACAGGAGACACAGACAGCAGCTAGGTCTGTGATGCAGGATGGCTAGAGGTAGCCAGGGGTGCCACAGTTTGGTGGACAAGGCGATTTGGGAAGGGGCTGTAGGGTCCAAAGGAGGGCCAGGGAGCAAAGGTCTGGAGAACCTGTCCTACAAAGAAAGATGGAAGGAGTTGGGTCTCTTTTCCCCAGGTGGACCTCAGCACAGTATTACCTGTACTTAAAGGGTGTTCACTCAGAGAATGGTGGCTTTCTTCAGAAAGAGGCATGTGGAGAAGCCCAGGGGCAGCGGGTACAAGTTGCACCAGAAAACGTTTCTTCTCAACATAAGAAAGACATTTTTTGCCATGAGAACCATCATTCACCAGAATAACTTCTCCAGGGATGTGGTAGAGTCCACATCACGGGGGGTTTTCAAGACGTGAGGGAACAGAGTGCTCGCTCACCTCATCCAGGCTCCATTTCCTACCAGAGGTTGGACCAACGGATCCTTTGAGGTCCCTTTCAGCCTGTGCTGTTCTATGAGACCATCCTTGATAAAACTATTAAACTCTCATGATGGCAATCCTGTAGTCTTAGGAGGTTGGTTGAGGCTTTAACTACCCTATAATCAGATTATTTTCTTCTAATATCTAATGTTAATCTCCTTTGCTGCAATTTAAGACAGTTCTTCAACCCTTTGTATGTACAAGAAGCAACAGATCTCTTTAAAGCACCTTTTTTTCTATTTGGAGACGTCGTCAATCTCTCTTCTTCTAGGCTAAGCACCACCAACCACTTGGTTATGATCAAAGGTAGCATCATAGATCCTGTTTTCTAACCTTTTTTGTCTTCTCAGATACTGACTGTGTTCTTACCACAGTTATAAATGCGAGAGGTCTCAAAGAGTCCTCTCATACCTACAGCAGAACTGCCCGAAGATCAGTGATGTGACTCCTGACTTTCACAGGAGGAAAAGCTGTACCACGATGTGCACATCTAAAACCAAGCTCAATTAGGAATTATTCCAGTCTGTTAGCATAAAGATAAAACTTCAGGTCTTTTGAATTAGGAGATTTTGGGGGAAGATGTCAGTAAATAAAGCACTTCTATATCACTCAAAGAGGTTTTAGGAATTATTTATTTAACATCCAAGAGATTATTGTCCTTAATTGGAAGAAATCCATATTCTGAGAAATAAAGGAAATATGAACATAATCAAATTAGCTATTATGATTTTCAAAGTGATTACAACTAAGCTAACAGCCATCTCCAATATAAAAATGAATTTTCTAATACCATGATTTTTAAAACATGATGTAGGACCCAACTTGTGTTCTGTAGAGGAGAATTTGCGCTGAGGTCCCACGGTATCGTTTCAGTAGCACATCCTTCCCGTCAACTCACGGTGGGTTTTCCCTATTCTTCCAGAAGCTCATGCATTTAAAAATAATATCATAATAATAATGAATGTCACAAGAAAAAGACTGAAATAGTGTAGCATGAGAGCAGTGTGTGTCCTTAGATATGAACTTCTCAGATCAGTGATGGTGTTTTTACCTTTTGTTGATCCTGGACTATAGCTGAGGTTCTCTGTCTCTCCATTATAATAAATAATAAATAACAGTAATAAATACATTGGCTAGAGAGCAGACTGTCAGCTGGAGGAATAAGAAGAGAGCGTGGGCCACTGAACCCTTCTTTTTAACCTAGGTTCTAGTGTGGAAAGCAATGAGAAGAAGAGCTTTTGCATTCTCATCAAGGAACCAAATCTAAGTTGAGCCTGTGTTAATCCAGCTGTCAGTGATTCCATCGGGAATTGCATGTACGTGAACCATCCCCGTTTGCACTGAGATACCAACTCCACATGTCCACGAGACGTATTTGGGATTATTAATTTCTCTTAGGTTGGAGCCTCCAGGGAAGCTGGGAGGGGATTTTTTACAAGGGCCTGTAGTGACAGGACAAGGGGTAACGGGTTTAAATTGAAAGTGGGGAGATTTAGATTAGCTATCAGGAAGAAGTTCTTCACGGAGAGGGTGGGGAGGCACTGGAACAGGTTGCCCAGAGTAGCTGTGGATGCCCCATGCCTGGAAGTGTTCAAGGCCAGGTTGGATGAGGCTTGGAGCAACCTGGTCTAGTGGAAGGTGTCCCTGCCCATAGTAGGGGGATGGAACTAGATGGTCTTTAAGGTCCCTTCCAACCCAAACCATTCATTCTATGATTCTATGAGTGAGGTTGGCTTGACCCTCAGACCTGGCTCTCTGAACTTACCTATTAGTCAGCAACACTGAAAGAGTAAAATTTCTTCTTTTCCTGAGGCTTTTTAAACTGTACAGTTATCCCCTAAAGCCCAAGAAAACAGTGTCTCTTACGTGCTCTTTAATTTGGCAGGTGACCAAAGGAGAACCTTTCACTGGCCCATACACTTCTTCCTGTCCCTCTGGTAGTCCCTGGCTTAGTCTCCGCGGCCCACATGAATTTGTTTCAGTAATTGTTTTCTGCCGTTCCCCATCGATGATGGCACTTTGCTACCACCAGGTAAACAGGAACTTGTAGAAGAAGTCATGCGATTTGAAGCGAAAACCTTTTTCAGCAACGTGGGGCTGAAAGGATATTTTGTACCCTTTGGCTTCCACATCCATTTGAATGCAGTCCAGCAGGTCAGAAATACTTGGCGCTGCCTTCCAGGGCCCAAACTTCACCACGGATTTTTTATCCATGTCCAAGCTGTTCAAGGCATCCTGACATCTGGCTGTGTCCTCCTCGGTTCTAACCACGCACACGATGACGCTGGACCGGCGGGATGCGACCGCTTCCGCCCTCGCGATGCGGATCATCAGTTCGATGTTCTCACTGTAGTTGGGCACACGAGCCAGAAACTGCTTCCTCGCCACGAGCTCCCCAAAAATTTGCGGGGAGTCCTCTAGCTGCTTGATGAGAGGTTCGATGTCGTAGAACAACGCCTCCTTGTAGACGTCCTGGATGCTCTGGGTGGGCACTTGGTTACTGCGCAGGTACTCCAAGATGTATTTGAAGTTGGTGCCTGGCCTGTCGATGAAGAACCTCCCTTCAGAGTCGGTCCTGAGTTTCGGCTGGCCGGTGAACATCTCCGCCAGCTTGGAACCAGGGTGTTTCTTTAAGGTGCTCAGCGTCGTCGTGTACATCTCCCCGCCGACATTTAACTCCACGATCGGCGACAACTGCAAATATCACAAGGGGACAAAAGGCCAAGTGTGTTACCCATCTGATGCTGTCAACATGGAAATGTCCAGGAAAAGTGAAAAAATAGGTGAATGCAGCTGGAAATTGGAATTACGGTGTGAAGAGTGTTATGAACCCCCATCCCTTGGGGAATGGATGGGAATATCCACACCCCTTTATTGCTAAAAGCAGATGCAGGATGTTTATATGGATGTTCATATGTTTATATGAGAAGAGAAGGCTCTGGGGAGACCTTAGAGTACCTTCCAGTGCCAGGGGGGGAGCTACAAGAAAGCTGGGGGGGACTTTTTAAAGGGTGGGTACTTGTTAAAGGGCAGAGAGTGACAGGACAAGGGGTGACGGGTTTAAATTGAAAGAGGTAGGCTGAGATTGGACATCTGGAAGAAATTCTTCCCGGAGAGGGTGGGGAGGCACTGGGACAGGTTGCCCAGAGAAGTCCAGACAGGATGCCCCAAGTGTCCAGGGCCAGGCTGGATGAGGCTTGGAGCAACCTGGTCTAGTGGAAGGTGTCCCTGCCCATGGCAGGGGGGTGGGAACTGGATGGTCTTTCAGGTCCCTTCCAACCCAAACCATTCTGTGATTCTGTAGTTCTATGACCACTGCTATCTGAAACACATTGGAGGAGACCTGAATGCCCAGAAAGCTGGCCCTAGTGTCCAGTCTGACCTTCCTGACAATTCAGTGCTGAAGGGTTTTAACAGCCTCTGTTGCACTCGGTCATTTTTTAAAGTACTCAGTGGAGGAAAAGGAGAGGGAAGAAAGGAGGCAGCTATTTTCCCTCCCACCATCACTGCTGTAATGCAAGTCACATGCCTGGCCAGGACCACACCTGCCATTGGTCATGAGTCAATAAACAACTTTTTTTCCAGGACCTCACCTGCTCTTTCCTGAATCCGATCACGTAAGGATCTGCTTCAGTGCTGCTAGTCATATGCCTCAAGTGAAGCGTGTATGTAAGTGCTTAGCTGGATCCCACAGTTACAGACTGATGGGATGACGTGAGCTGATCTCACAGCCTACAGACCCACGGGATGACGTGAGCTGATCTCA
This sequence comes from Eurypyga helias, assembly GCF_000690775.1. NCBI lineage: Eukaryota > Metazoa > Chordata > Aves > Eurypygiformes > Eurypygidae > Eurypyga > Eurypyga helias. The sequence continues at coordinate 4,363 of NW_010263431.1, forward strand.
CAGCTCACACCGAGAGAAGGGGGAGCTCCTGTTGCCCTCTCCCCTTTCCATCCTTCTACCTACCTACGCGCTTCTGTTGCTCACCTCGTGCCAGCCCTGCTTCTCTTTCATCCTACTGACCTGCATTTGCTCACAGAGGATTTAACAAGCATCAGGGCTAGTGAAAGGAAGGGACTAGGGACAGACAACCTGGAGCAGGGGGAGACCTTCCCCTTTAAACAGTAGCAGGCTATCAGAGTTAGCAGGAATTTGGTCCCAGCCTACGCAAGCCAGGGAAACAACAGAAGATTCAGGCCGAAGACCCAGCTGGAATGTTGCCTTGTCCTAGTGTGGGTGGCTTCATCTCGAAGGCAATCATTTACATGAGGGCCAAGGAGACACAAAAAATTATTCTGTCTGAGACTATCTGGTGATTTCCACCCACTGAAGAACACAGCCCGAAGCTGTTTCTGTAGCAAAGCCTCTCAGTTAGGAAATTTTCCACTAATGCAAGCGGTAACAACAGCTTTCTGTGGAAGGGATCATCCGACAGGAAGGTCTCCTGCTTTTGAGCCTTTGCCCCTTTTTCAGATGGCAGGTCAGAGGTTTTATGCTGTTTGTCACTAATACAAATGGATAACATGTTCTTCGTTAATACAGCAGCCCAAAGAATCTTATGTTCTCAGATCTTGATTAATGGTTTTGACCAGGGACTGAACTGGTTCCTAGCAGACTGGGAATACAGGCACCAGCTAATTCCCAGCTCTAATTCCCAGCCAGAAAGGTGACACTTTGGAAGTCATTTCACCTATCTGTGCTACAGTTTGTTAATCTGCAAAACAGTTACTTCCTTGAGGATGCATTTTGAAACAGACCTGAAAAGTGCAACACAGGAAGGTTGGATTTTTTGAAGACAGTTTTTTAAAGAGAGAGAGGCTGTATGGCTACAACAGAGAGAGCAAACTGGTTAGCAATAGGCCGAGGGTAGAGGAGAGGAAAAGGAAAACATCGTCTGATCTCATCACTGATTTCTGCCTAATAATATGCTGCTTCTCTTGAGATTGCCTTTATTTTTCCTTAGAGTTAGAAAAGCTAATGCTCCCAGCTGGTGATTCTGCACATCTACAACACAGGGCAGCTTTTGCATCATTAGAAACTCTAAGGACTATTGAACACCTCCCCACAAAACTCACAACAGGCTTTTATTTAGGGATCTGACAAACTGAAGTTCACATCATACTAATTTTACTTCTTGTCAAAGGAGGAAGAGAACCACTCTGGTTATTTGCTGTTGCCACCTCTTGTATGCCTCACTTCTGCAAGCAAACTGGTGCAAACAGCTCAGAGCCAGACACAGCTTTGTATCGAGTCCTCTTCTTGGTCACACATCTGTCAAGTCCTGGTGTCTTCAAAACAGCATATGGAAGGAAATAACCCCTCTAACATAGCCCAGAGGGGATTCTCTCATCCCACAGGAGCACACTCTGCCCCCGAGCCCGCACCGTACTCACCGTGTGCAGGCTGCCAGTGACCTGCTTCCCAAGGGGCTTGTGCTCCGACGAAATGCTCATCTCCCCGGGTAGGTGACGGCTCAGCGGTGTGGGAAAACCTGCTGCTCTGTGCTCAGGTCCTGCCCCACGCGCGGGATGGCTCCTCGCTGTTCTCCAGTCCTCTCTCACTTGTTTTTTCTTTGGTGGGCCAGGTTTTTTCCCAAGCTCCCAGCCCAGCTGCTGCCCCAGAGGATCCAGCTTGCTCCTGGCACAGCCCTGGCACAGGTTGCAGGTGTTGGGAGAGGGGAGGGAACAACCTGAAAGCAGGAGTATTTGCTCATTAGTTTTCTGGCAATCAGGAAGGTGCAGGGTGGACTCAGGCTGGCTGCCAGCGCACACCTCCTGTAATACTACCGGTGTGGTGACTAAGAGCCAAATAATCCCTCCCAAGGAGGCCCAGGGCCCAGAACACGTCCGAGGAGCCCCGCAGCGTGTGCCTACGTGACCGCCTTTGCCTCGTGAGCCGGTTGTATCAAAACCAGTAAACTTCTTCACAGCTTTCCAGTCTGCACGTGCTGCTTTTTTTAAAGCACAGTTTATCCCAAAGCATCTCATTGATCTCATTTGTTATACGTATCGGTGTCAGATCAGGGTGTCTACAATCTGTCCAAGACAGTGGCATTTTCTTCCTTGCCAGTACAATCTCTGGGCACTGAGTAATTTGTGCAAAGTAAATAAAGTCAAACCTGAATCTCTGCTTGAGCCTGAACTGTACTTTTCAACTGCTCATAAATATTTGATTAGTATCTTTGCATGACGTTGTTTTCTAATATCCTGTATCCACCACGTATCGAAAGCAGAGAGCAGCACAGATCTGGTGTAGTGGGACTGTTTCTCATAGACTCATGAATCATGGAATGGTTTGGGTTGGAAGGGACCTTAAAGATCATCTAGTTCCACCCCCCCTGCCATGGGCAGGGACACCTTCCACTAGACCAGGTTGCTCCAAGCCTCATCCAGCCTGGCCTTGGACACTTCCAGGGATGGGGCATCCACAGCTTCTCTGGGCAACCTGTTCCAGTGCCTCCCCACCCCCTCTGGGAAGAATTTCTTCCTGATGGTCAATCTCAATCTCCCTCTTTCAGTTTAAACCTGTTGCCCCTTGTCCTGTCACTCCCTGCTCTTAAAAGTGTCCCCCACACAGTTTTCTTGTGGACCCCCCAGGCACTGGAAAGTGCTCTGAGATCTCCCAAGAACCTTCTCTTCTCCAGGCTGAACACCCCCAACTCTCCCAGACTGTCCCCATAGGAGCATTTCTCGCAGCATTGAAACACTCATGAGGATGTCTGTGTTCATTACATTTCTTGAACACAGAGGCTCAGATCAGAGTGAGCCTAAATAACCTCTCCAGATCTGTACCAACAGCCTGCAGAGCCTCCTTGGCTTTATTCTTGATGTTTCTGATTGCACTGTTTCTTTCAAATTTGTCTTCAGGCCATTCATCACTTCTGTGTCTTTGTTCCATTATGCTGTTAAAATTGCCATGGTTGTTCAGAGGTTGAAGTCAAAGTTTGTAACGAGAGCCAATACCTTTTATTAGATCAGCTGATACAGATGGATAAACACATCCATGCTTTAGGGCACACGAGGCTTTCTCGGGTCTGTCAGTTTCTCTTTCAGCTTGCTTGTTTGGGTTTTTTATTAATTTTTTCCCAGTTTTTCAGTTTCTGTTGGTTGAATAAAAGGTGTTATCTCCTCTACCAACCTTGCCTCACTCTCATTTCAAGCTACTTCCTGATATCAGCAACCAAAGGGAAAATCAGACAAATATATCACTTCCTAAAAATCCTCCTGGGGGAGATTTTGATGGTGAAAAATGAGTGTGGCATATTAGGAAACCATTTGCCCAAAATCTGCATTGTGGATACCCTGGACACCAACTTTGCTTGTTTTACATCCTCCAGGGTTTTTGCTGGATCTATATCTTCCCAGAATAGACCATTGATCTGACCAGAAGATTGAGGCACAGAGCAAAAAGTGTTATAATTGGCACTGATACACTTACCTTAAGAATAAAGCTGGTCCTTGCTAAAGGCTCCATCAGAGCTGGACCCAGATTCCTCTGGATCCTTTGTGCATTTGTGTGAGGCTCTCATCGAACCCAATTCACATTTTGCTTCTCTTGCTCTAAAGCACCCTGAGGGATCCTGTCTGGGTTATCTCTGCTGCCCTGAACAGAAGGGCTTGAGTTTTCCCTTTGCCAGACCAGAATAATTAATAATGCTGGATGCACTAGTGAGGTCTGCTTGGGAACCAAGTTTTCTGACCCATTATAAATTTTAAAAATTCAAAAGTTTATGGGAAAATAGGGAGAGCTGGAAGATCTGCATGTTCTGGGCCTTTTATTCCTGCAAATCTCATTCTTTGGGCTGGCTCATGTAGGTGCTTCCAAAAATATCCTGTGTATAACTGGCAGAGGTGGAGTTCATACTCATTCTATACGACACGTCTTCGATACTGGAGGTGATAACCTTTCCTTCTGCAGCTGCAGAACTGGGTAGATGCGCGGACTGTCGCCTCTCCACTCTCACGGGCTTTTCACTAGGGAAGGACAAAGAGCAGCAGAAGAGGTTACTTTATTCAAAAGCTCATCTGGAAGGTTTCCCCAAACCAGGATCAAGGGTGGCTGATGGGTTTTGAGGACAAACCTTCAATGCCACAATGACATAGAATTATAGAAT
>NW_010263432.1:0-12290 GCF_000690775.1 Eurypyga helias
GCCCGACGGCGGCTCTCGGTAGAGGCTCTGGGGGACCGGCCGGCCTGAGCGCCGAGCGTCGTCAGCCTGGGCGGGCCCTGGGCCTTGTCCTGGGCAGCTGGTCTTCGGTCCGGACCCGGCGGGGGGGGGCCCAACCGCCGTCCGGGTGTTGTTGCTCCCCAGGCCGAGCCTTTAGTCCATCCTCTTTTCAAGTTAAAAGCCAAGCGCCGTTTAAAGCTGTAACCGTAGAGCTGTAGGTGTTATGGGGCTCTTGATCGTTCGGCTTCTTCAATCTGGCGTTTGTTCTCAGATCTCAACTGTTTAAATCATAGTTAAATTTCAGTGTGCTTGCAAACGCAGATGGTCTAAAAAAGTATGTAGTTCTGCTTTCAGGTCTGGCTGCATCCTCCGCTCGCTTTGTACAACTGAAATGCTTTTCGAAGAACAGGTCCGGTAACCGCTCGCTTTGTTTTTCTTCCCCAGTGGAATGAGATAATAGAGCTTTTTCGCGCTGGGATGCCTTTACGGAAGCATCGGTGTCGCTTCAAAAGCTACGAGCGTTGCTTCAAAGCCTCGGAGGCAGTGGACTGTTTACATGAACTGCTTGGCTCTAATCAAAACTTTGGCCCAGAAGTGACTCGAAATCAAACGGTTAAGCTGCTTAAAAAATTCCTGAAAAATCATGTTATTGAAGATATTAAAGGAAGATGGGGCAAAGAGGACTTTCAAGATGATGGCCACTTATATAGGTAAACCTATATACGGTGAACAGAAAATTTTGGGTTTTGGAAACGGGGAGTAATAAATCTTGTGCATTGGTCTTACAGATGTTTTTTTGTAGAACACCTTTGAAAACGTGTTACTGTGGCTTCCCCTCCTTGCTTTTAAAGATTTTATTTTCTTTAGTGATGGCCAACTGTCATGATGTAATGTTTGACTTGTGGGTGGGTTGTGTCTTTGTTTTCAAATATTATTGTAGGGCACTTTTACATTCTATGAATACTAACAAAAGCTTTTGCAGCTTTTAGAAGGTAGTGAGATCTGTTTGCTGTTGGTAGGCATCAGTGTTGGAAGAGTGCGAATCAAGAAGAGACTGGAAGTGAGTATGTTAGTGAGCATCCAGCTCCAGTTGTCCGCCCTTTCCCCCAGCCTCTTTACTATTTTGGATGCTGTCTGTACTCCTGAGAGAAAGGTCTTCTGAATTTAAGTCATTCATGATATAAACTTTTTCTTGGGTTGTAGCTTGAAACTGTCTTAGACAAATTTTTATTCACTCATCTTCAAAGCTGCCTGCTTACTAATCCCTGCTGAGCCTCTCAGCTGGTGGCTTGTTAACAAGAAAGTAATTATCTTTGTAATGAAAGCTTAGCATTACTGGAGGGGGGTCTTTGACCTCTCTCCTGCGACCTCAGTTAAGGTTTCGGTGTCCAGAAGTTGCAGGTTCTGGTTTTGTACTGCCTTGTAGGGTCCCGTTGAATGGAAAAGTAGTGTAAAAATGGCCATTACCTTAAGTATAGATTTGTAACTTATGTGACTGTGGGACTTCTTTTGAGGACCTGGGATTTAGCCTTACGCAAAACAACAGGGAAAATAGGTCAGCAATAATGATCTGTTTCTACTTATCTATTATCATATATTTAAAGAAATCTTATGTATTCAGTTTTGTGTAACGATTTCTTGATACTGTCTTTTGGAAAAAGTATGCCATACTGAATTTCCACTTGATGTGGGTGAATTCAAGTGTTTCATTTTGCTATATGTTCTCAACTGGTTTGTACAGTGTGCCTACACTTTTTTACTGTCTAGTCTGTGTGCCTATGATGTAAGTGCAGTCATTCATTGCCCTCCTAATTTTATTTATTAACTTGGAATATATTAAAAGAGGTATGCATGATATAAGTCCTTTGCTTTCTCATAAGCAAACTTGGGTTAAGATACTTATAAAAGAGCTGTGTTTTATGTTAAACTTGTTCTACTGTAATTCAGTTGATTTACAGTCAGATTTGTGTTTAACTCCCGTAACCGATTCAATTTATTCTTTGTGATACTGCGTGATATTTTCAGTACAAGTGGTAGCTGGCTTTTAGCCTGCCTTCAGAAGGAACCAGCACTGAATATTACAGCTTCTCTGCTGAATTAGTTAAATATTCAAACCAATTTCAACCAAATTTAATGGAAGAAATTTTAAATAATTTGGGGGGAAGAAGAAATGAAAGTTCTCTATGAACTTAGCTCCACAGAGGGAAATTCCATTTAACAATCAAGGGAAGTGTTACATTTTAGAATTTGGGGCATAAATTTGAAGGACATAGTGTATCAATGGACTTGCATCTGAAGATATTTTGAGAAGCTCACCCAAGAAAGTCTGTTGTTAAGTATCTCAAAACAATATGTCTCTGCAGTCTGTAAGCTGAGCATAACTGAAGGGTGGGAAAGGATGCTGAGGGAATATCCTCAATGCTTGTCCTCTTCTTGATTTTTTTCTCTGGCCATCTGCTTATGGCTGCTATAGCAGGGCAAGTTATTGTGGTACTTTACCTAGTCATCAACTAGTTCAGGTTAGAAAACAGGCATGGAAGTTGGGAAGAGCTGCAGAGGATCCTATGTCTGGACTTCAGCCTGGAGAGTTAAATCTAAGTGTGGTGTGGAATGGACTTTTTAATTGTTTAAATAGAGTTAGAAAAGCAGTTAGGTGCTGGTACAGCACATGGTGGTAGGGGTGTTATTGGTTTGACATGCTCCTAGCCAGTCCTGCTTTGCCTGTTCCTCTTAGGACAGCACTGCCTGCACATTTTTTCCACTGGTGCCATAGGTGTTAGGTACTTTGTTGCCTTTCTTTGTGGTCATTGACTCTTTTTCAAAAGATTAAATATGGGGTTTGGTAACAGTTGCTATTATGCTGTCTCTTTGGTTGTGGTTTGTTGTGGTTGTGTGGTTGTGGTCTGTGTGTGTTTGCTTTGTATTGGCATCGTGACACATTCAAATTATTTTGTTCTTTTCTCCTTTTTATTTTCAGCCATGATTTTAATGAACTGCAGGCTCTGAGAAGCTGCAGGCTGTGGAATTTGTTTGGGTGAAATATTTCTGTGCTTTTCATTTTCTATGTGCTCTGCCTAATGATTTGCTATTGGACAAATAAGCTCTTTTGTTATAGCTACCTTAATGATCTTCTTTCTCCACCTCACATTCAAAAGATAAGTAAGTTACTAATCAAACATTTTTTTAATTAAAACTGCATACCTTTCACGAATCTTGAAGCCAACTTTTTCCTGCTTGGCTTGGTGCATAAATAAACTATATATGCTATTCATGGTTTTGGTCTTTGGCTTTAGGTATTAAAACATGCTCCTCTCCGTTATCTATGGAGTGAATTTTCTGTTTTTCAGCCTGCCTTTATCTAGGTATTTAGTGTCCTGGCAGCTCCCTCTGGTGGACTTTCCTAATGTTGCTTGCTACATGCTTTCGGGGCTGTGTTGTTACGGGTAACAGTACCAGTCACTTTTAATTCCACTGACAGCACGTACTCTGGAAACCCTGATATGCTTCACATCTTGCCTATAAATTTGTGTTATTTTACTGTAACTGTACACTGTGGTACACAGTTGTGTCATTCATTATCTTCCCACATAAGTGTAATTGTTTGCTCTTCTTTACTCCACAAAGTATGCAAAAGAGATGTTACCAAATATTGCCTGAGAGTATTGGACAAGTGTTAAATGTGAAGGTGAGAACTAGTGCGGCTTCTGAAAATAGCTGACTATCTGTCTATGGGTCCTGACTTACTGGGCCAGTGTAGTATAAAATAATAATTGAGAAGTTACTGTTTTGGAAGGTGTCAGGCTTTACAGGCAATTGTTTTAAAAGCAAAAGGTTTAGTACTCTTGCAGTGCTAGTAAACTCCTAGGAATTCATCTGTGGTACTTGTTACACCTTCGGTACTAACGTTAGTTGACCCTGTTCTCGATGCATTGCCCTGTACATAAAGAAGTATGTCTATTTCCACCTTGTCCAAATTCCTAAAACTAGTGTTGCTGGCTGTAAACCATGCTAATCTGGACATATCAACCTTGTAATGCTCCTCAGCTGTTAGCTTTAGGTAACGTTATTCTGTTCATTATAAAATCAGAGGCTTTTCAAGGCTTATCCAAAAATCTGTCTCTATGTAGATCTTGCCGTAATGCTACCTGAAAAAGGAGAATGCACCTCCTTTTTTTGGCTGGTAAGAACTCACTCGTTTACTGGTTGGTTGAGAATCAGGGCAGCAAATGACATAAAGCTAAAAATGTTGAAGAACTGAAGGGGAAACAGGGAATTCTTGAGAATACTGTAAGGCAAAGGGGCAGGGGAGGCTGCAGACATAGCGTTGAACTCTAAAAAATAACAAATAGTTGAAATATAGTTGAGAACACTCAACAGCAGAACATCTGCAGTGTAAACTAGGTTACTTTTAAATGGCAGAGTAAGTCTTGCAGGATGGCTCCAAAGTGCCTATTACTTTTCCTCAGGGTTTGTCTGAAGGAAATGGTATTTCCCTGTGTTGCGGAGATTCTGTTGAAGAGCATTGTGGAATATGCAAAATGGGCTCAGTGTGCATGGTCAAAACAATGACATGCTTAACCCATGCAGTTTAACACTGCTGGATTAATGAAACTGTACCACAAAACTAATTTAAAAACTAATTAAATGTTGGAGCTGCTTTGGGAGGATGAGGTAAAATTTTAGAGAAAACCTGAAGATTTCATGAGCATGAATGTCTTTCTGGTAGCATGTAAATGCATGCTATACAGCAGTGTACAAGCTCTTGTTGCATGGCCACAGACATAACCTTCTTTTAGATTCTGATTAAAAGAGTGAGCGATGATGAAGCAGTTTCTTGAAGCATCAGGAATCTCGGCATCTGAAACCTGGGAGTGCAGGTAAACAAGATCTGCTCTGGGCCAGTCTGATGATATGTTGCCATCAAGCTGATTTGTCTTTCTAATGTGCTGCCATTAATTCCTTTGTACATTCTCTGACCTAGGTTTGGCAGTAATTTAATTCTGCTCAAGCTGGAGATGCGACTGAGCTGAATGTGATCTGGGATGGTTTCTTTTCTGCAAGGGCTAGCTTAGGGTTTCTTTCTGCTAATTTTTTCGAGGCACTTCTTGAAATGCCTTAAAAAATGAATGCACAACCAGCTGGAAAAAGGCTTCAGTAAAGAACTGCAGGGTGTGACCTTCACACAGAAAGCATGTAAACACAGAAGAACTTGGTAATGTGGACAAAACTTTGTGTGGACACTTGCATGCACACTAATTAAATCCAAATGTTAGTCCTGTGACTTAGCTATGTAGCTTTGCTTTAAGAGGTGCATGCTAGCACTGCATGGGAAAAATCTACCCACAGCCTTTTTTAGAGGAATCAACATCTTCAGTGAAGACCTGAGCCAGCTGTCTATGCACAGGCAGCTGGTGCTATTTGAGATGTGCTGGCACATCAGATGTTCACCCAAGGCTCAGCTCTGCCATGGGAAGTACGAAGGACCTGAACTGTTCTGGAGCAGCAGATGGAAGCCAACCAAGCAAGATACCTTAGAGTGTTTTACATGTCACTGACACCAAGTCTTCAGAAACCTAAGTTGCACTGTGAATGTGCAAGGCATTTGTTGTATTTTTGCATGTGAAGGCCTACTACAATTTGCGTTGGTAAGTATGGAACAGGGTGGAGTTCAGAGGCTTAAAAAATATTCTCTAATTGTAGATTTCCCCCTTCCTCACCCCTGAGGCCATATCCAAAGAAACCTTCATGTGGAAAAGAAGTCATTAAATTTCCAGACTGGAATGAACCGAAGGCTGGTACTTCCCAAGAAGACATCCTAGTGAAATCTGTCACAATGGTAAGATATCCAGTTTTCATTTCCCTAGATGTAAGCATATTTGGAAAGCAAAACTGAACTAATGATCTCTTTATTGTGGCACAAAATACTAGGTTATAAAACTAAATGCAAACTACTTTTACGTTAAGTAAAGTTTTCCTTAATATTTTGCTGGGGATGTTAGCTTTGAGAGTTCCTTCTGCTACAGATTATGATGTCCTGAGCAGCCTCAGTTCAGCATGGCTGTATTTGCCAGTATGCTTGCGTAGTTTGCTCAAATTCCGGTAGGGAACTTATTATACTACAAGACAAAGTAGTTACTTGTCTGTGATTTACACTGTAACTCTTATGCTGACACTTCATGTAGCAGCGTATATATATATACACTATTACTCCCTTCCTAGCTGCTATGAGTTTGTTAGTAATTCCATTTACTTTTTCTTAAGGAATATGTTGTAGCTAAGGAGAAGTGGTCCTGGTTTCATTGTCACCCTTTGTGAGCTTGGAGAACCAGCTTGCCCCCTACTTCCCTGCATTGATACAGCCTCTGTAAAGTTGTCGAGAAAAATATTGCTTTTATCAGTAAACCAAAATTTTATCAACTCTTGCTACCTGGACATCTTAAAAGCGTAGGCTTATGGAGTTATGTGTATTCTAAACCCTTCCTCCAGTGTATCTTGTATGTGAGTGTTCTCATGTTCTGTGAAGTCTTGGGACTTCTTCAATAGTTTTGGCCTTTTTAGTACTGCCCATCAGGGTGGGACACCAGCCTTGGATTTTATGGTGATCTGTTTGGAAAAGTAGCTCCTACTATTTTGCTGCACATCTAAAGATCCTGAATGAATGGTTATTCATTATTTCTAATGCAGTTACTTACGTGTAGCTCAAGTGCATCTTTTATGTACAGCAGGTTTCTGAAGAGGAGAAGGCATAGTCCTTAGAACTTCAATAGTAGGTAGAAGGTTGAGAGAAGAATGAAAAGATAGTGCCAAAGACAAGTAAAGAAAATGGAATATTTTAGTTACAGAGCCAGCAAGTTATCTGCTGCAGTTTTAACATGTTACAGCCTCCAACTGCCTGCTCTAAATTTCCATCCAAGCATCCTGGCCTTATAAGAGTTAGAAAAAGACTGCCTGCGTACATCTGACTCAGATGTGACAGCATAAGGTCTGACATCGCTCAAAATCTCATTTGTTGGCAGTGTTGGTTAATACAGTGGACCATAAGTTGAAGTAACTGAGGCAAAGAAATAAGCTTCTTTCTGCTGACTCTTTTATAGAAAGGTGCAGCTTACACTGGAAGGGTGATGTAGACAGGTAGCTGAAAGCAGTGGCTCCTTAACTTGCTCCAGCATCCATCAGGGCATCGATTGGCTGGGTGGGCATGGGTCTGTGTCGTGAAATACTAATGTGGAAGACCAGTTACTAATTTCAGAGGGTGCTATTTGTTCCGAACTAGCTCTAGTCTAGTATCATGGAGTGACAGATGGTCAGTGTTTAGAGTAATTAAGTACATTCCTGGAGGGCATTTTGTGGTTTTGTTGTGATCACAAGGAACACAGTTAATGTGCCCTAGGATTGCTCTGTGATGTAACTCAAAGAACTGGGAATGATTAGGAGTTTTGCCTTGAAAAGTACACTACTGACACAAATGTACTGTATGTCCACCCATCAACATGTTGTGACAATCTTCAAGTGTCAAGCTTGGATGTGGAGGGTTGAGTAAAGGATAGAGTAGTCTCTTTATTCTGTTACAGTGGTGGATTAAATGTGGTGGGTGTCTTCAGCCCTAGCTTTTTGCGTTTACTTTCTTCATGTACAGGAACCTTCTAATGAACTCAATGTATAGTTATGATCAGTATGCACTGAACAAAGATGAATATCAATGTTTAATAATTCTCCAGTAATATTTCCTTAAACCGAAGTTTAATCTTAGAGTGGTGGCTGAAAACCAGTGAGTTGAACTGATTTTAATGATAGAGAGGATCTGAACTCAGAACTAGAGGCCGTTGACTCTTGAATTTTAATGGCTATTCAGACAGCTTTGAGCAAGTTTCCTAAATGAGAAAAGATGTTTCATGTGTCTTAAACACTCACTTGTATCCTGGAGGCTGTACCAGAATTTAGAAATATTTAAAATATTTGTAATAGGAAGGATGCTGTACTATAAATGTATTACACCATTTAATACTTGAAAAAGTCACCAGTTAATGAGAGGTGTTTTTTGTTCTCAGAACTCTGAGATGTGGTACAAGCGCCACAGTATAGCTATAGGGGAAGTACCGGCGTGCAAACTTGTGTTCCGTAGAGAGCTGACACAAACAAATATAGAAGAGATCTGGAAATCCATGACTTTGTCACGGTGAGTGTATTTGTGAGTCCTTTGCTCTTAGAATAAAACTGTGTAGTAGGCAATAGTCCTCTCTGGTGATGCTTGTAATTTCACCCCCTCACATTTCATTGCTGCCATCACACCCTTAGTGGCTAGACTAACTATACTGCTTGTTATTTGGCTAATGAATTCAGCAAATAAAGTTTGCAAAGAAACTGTTGTTCTTAATACCTTCTGACTTTTCTTTTTCCTGTTGTGTTATACAAGTCCTTTTGTTGTGTGGCCTTTGTCAATTACTCTTCGCCCTCACTCTCTTTTTTTCATGTTGCTGTGAAATAGAGGCACTTCTGTAGAAGCGCACTACCATGAAACCTTTCAATGACAAGTACAGCACTTCGTATGAGATAAGCAATGGAATAGCTAACTGAGTGCAGAAGGCTTTGAGATTAAGATATCATTTACTATTTCCAAAAGTATTACCCTATGCAAAGTTAAAGGCATTGCTTTAAACTACTTATGCAGGAGAAAAAGAATGACATACATTAGGTATTTCTACAGCACAGCTGAGACTTTGCTAATCACTACTTTTATCTAAACTTGGCACATTATCTCCACGTAATAAATTCGATGCCAAGGCGATCAGCTTCAGTGACTGCATGATCCACAGCACAGTGCTCTGGTGTGGGGTACAAGTCGGTTTCCTCAACCAGGGAAATCTCCAAGGAGCAGAGAGACCTGCCAGGAGCTCGCAGTTTGTGTAACAGTGGTTGATGAGACTTGGGCAGGGCCAGGAGCAAGAGCAGCCAAGCCCCTCCATGTGTAAAAGTAGCCCTTAGGGAGCACTATGCCACAAACAGGGCAGGCAAACAAGGTGTGGCACAGCAGTTTGCACAGCAGGTCATGCAGGAAGGGTGCTGAAGCTCTGCCAGTTCAACCAGGGATCAATGGTATCCGCACAACAGAAGGCCACGTCCTCTCTAAACTCTGCACCTGCCACAACTGATGCAGGTTCCCAGACAGATCTGGTGGGAACAGGCTGGCACCCAGGCGTCTGGCTGTAGGCTGTGCCCTGCTCTGACGCCAGTACGAGCTGGCTATACTGAGCACAATTGTGGGAGGCAAGTTCACGTAACCAACCACCTCTGCTTAGTGGTAGAGCTCCAGAAGTTGAGTAGGTTGAGGAGTATCAGGGATCCTGAGAGAGAGAAAGACTATTGGACCCACACCTTACTTTTTGTGGGACAGGCCTGTCAGGCAGACAGGATGCATGATATGGATGGAGGATTCCCTATCCTCTCTCCACCTCGCTCAACTTGGTGACTTAAGGGATAGTGGGCAGTGGTAACAAATTCCTACCTGGCTCAGCAAGTGAGTCTCCTCTGTGACCACCCCATCTTCCCAGGTGCTCTTGCATAATAGGCTCTGCAATTGGAACCAAACAATGATGAAGATGATGGTTCACCTAGGTCAGGGGTGTCACCAAGGTTAAGTCATAGAATCATAGAATCACAGAATGGTTTGGGTTGGAAGGGACCTTAAAGATCATCTAGTTCCAACCCCCTGCCATGGGCAGGGACACCTTGCACTAGACCAGGTTGCTCAAAGCCTCATCCAGTCTGGCCTTGAACACTTCCAGGGATGGGGCATCCACAAGTCAGCCTACCCTCTGCATCAAAACCACTTAGTAAATGAAAAAAAAAGTTGGGTCATTATCATAGAAGAGTCTCTTCTGAGGGGAACAGAAGGCCTGATATAAAGGCTGGACCCACTTCTTAGTAGGTCTGCTGCCTTGCTGTGTTAAAGAGGTGTTAAAAGGATTTTTGCACAGGAGTTAGCAGGGCTCAGTGAAAGAGATTTAAACTATATTAGAAAGGTGAAAGGGGTAAAACCAGGCTCACTAGAGATAAGCCCTGTGGAGGTAGGCCAGTGTTTGAGGGACAGTGTACTAGTGAGGTCCTTCAGTCTGCCCCATAATGTGCTGAGTACGCCGGAGGATGTTTGAAATGTCTTCATACTCATTCATGCAACATGAGGAATGAACAAGAAGGGCTAGAATCTTTGGCCCAGTCCCAGAGCTACTATGTCATTGGCATAAGCAAAGCCTGGTGGGATGAGTCATATGACTGAGGTGCTGCAATGGCCAGTTATAGACGAGACATAGGGCGGGCAGGCGAGGCTGGGGAGGCAGTGCTGTATATAAAGGAGAGGTTGGATTGTGGTGCTTACAGTTGTCAACAACACAGTTGAGAGCCTCTGGGTAAGGATGAAGGGGAAAGCAAATAAAGCAGATGTTGCTATGGGAGTCTATTATAAGCTACCCAGCCAGGATGATGACATCTATGAATTATTCTACAGGAAATTAGGAGATATCTCTAGATCCAACTGCCTTTGTCCTCATGGGTGATTTTAACTTCCAAGACATCAACTGGAAATACCATACAGTGGACCAAAAGAGGTCCAGGAAATTTCTGAAACATGTTGAAAATTATTTCTTGGTGCAGGTACTAAAGGAGTCAACTGAGAAAGCTGCCCTCCTAGATTTGTTGTTTGTAAACAGAGGGACTTGTTGGCAAAGTGGTGATCGGTGGCTCTCTTGGTTACAGTGACCATGAAGTAGTTGAGTTTCAAATTGTTGGCTACAGCAGAAAAACTGCCAGCAAAACATCAACTCTAGATATGGGGAGGGTAAACTTTGGGCTGCTGAGGAGCTAGTTAGTAAGGTCCCCATGGAATCTGCTTTTGAAAGTATTGGGGTCCATGAATGATGGTCAATTTTTTAAGAGCCATCCCTTAAGAGGACAGGAGCAGACAATTCCACAGTGTCAGAAGTTAAGCAAGCAGGGCAGAAAGCAGGCTTGGCTGAGTAGGGATCTTCTAGAACTTAAGTGGAAAAGTAAAGTGTACAGACATTGTAAGCAAGGGCAAATGACACTGCAGG
This sequence comes from Eurypyga helias, assembly GCF_000690775.1. Classification (NCBI taxonomy): domain Eukaryota; kingdom Metazoa; phylum Chordata; class Aves; order Eurypygiformes; family Eurypygidae; genus Eurypyga; species Eurypyga helias. Next base: position 11,103 of record NW_010263432.1, read on the forward strand.
AATAGGGAGGTGCTGTTCACCACTGTAGGGAGAAAATTCTTGCAACCAAAGGTCCATTAGATTTCAAGCTGACTAGCACTGTGAAGGACAACAAAAAGGGCTTTTATAAATACATTAATAGCAAAAGGAGAATCAGAGATAACATTGGTCCGTCGCGTGGCAAGGTTGGTCACCTCACAAACAGGGAATTAGACAAAGTGGAGATGTTTAATGTTGTCTTTGTTTTCAACATGGATGATGGGCCCTGGGACCCCCAGAGCCCTGTGTTGGATGGCTGTTCCTGGCGCAAAGATAAACTCCCAAATGAGCCTGAAGTTGTTCGATATTTGCTTCTTCAGCTGGATATGCATAAACCTGTGGGGCCCAATAGGGTTTATCCCATGAACGAGCTGAAAGAGCTGACTGATGTCATCATGGGACCTCTTTCCATTATTTTTCAACTGTCTTGGGAGTCTGGAGAAGTCCCAGCTGACTGGAAGATTTCAAATTCTTCCCAGTTTTCAAGAAGGATAAGAAGGAAGATCCTGGTAGTTACAGGCCTGTCAGTTCTGTGCCGGGTAAAATTATAGAGAACGTTATTCTAGTAGTTACTGAAAAACCCTTGAGAGACCACAGAGTCATTGGTCATAGCCAGCATGTGTTCACAGAAGGAAAGTCCTGATTAACCAATTTCCTTTTATGACAAGGTCACACATCTAGTTGACCAAGGGAAGACAGTAGATCATGTTTGGGATTTTAGCAAAGCTTTTGATGCTGTCTCTCACAGTATCCTCCTGGACAGAATGTCCAGCAGAGAGCTAGAAAAGTCTGTAAGACATTGGCTGAGCAACTGGCAGGTGGGTTGAGCTCAAAAGGTTATAGGGGGTTACATCAGTCCGGTGGCCAATCACTGTTGGGATTCTGCAGGGCTCAGTTTTAGGACCAGTGCTCTTTCATGTTTTTATCAATTATCTGGATGCAGGAATTAAATTTACATTGTTTGCCAATGACACTAAACTAGGAGGAGCTGTTTACTGTAAACTAGGAGGAGCTGTAAACTCCCTTGAGCATAGAGAGGCCTTTCAGAGAGATCTGGATAGGCTAGAGAGCTGGGCGGTTGGCAACCATATGAAATTTAACATGAGCAAGTGCTGGATTCTCCACCTGCGATGGGATAATCCTGGTTATACATACAAACTGGGGGTTGAG
>NW_010263432.1:12300-14511 GCF_000690775.1 Eurypyga helias
CGGAAAGAGATCGGGGAGTTTGAGTTGATGGCAGGTTGAATATGAGCCAACAGTGTGCCCTGGCAGCCAAAAGAGCCAACTGCATCCTGGGTCTCATCAAGCACAGCATAGCTGTCTGGCTGGTCGATGAGGTGATTGTCCCACCCTACACTGCACTGGTGCAGCCCCACCTTGAGTGCTTTGTGCAGTTTTGGGCACCTTGATAGAAGGACATCAAACTGGTAGAGTGGGTGCAGGGGAAGGTGAGAAAGACTGTGAAAAGTCTTGAGAGCAAGACTTGGGAGGAGAGGCTGAGGTCACTTGGTTTGCTCAGCTTGGAGCAGAGAAGGCAGAGGGGTGACCTAACTGCAGCCACAGCTTCCTCTTGGGGGGCAGTGGAGGGGAAGGTGCTGATCTCCTCTCTGCTGGAGGACATGAGGAAACGGAGTGAAGCTGCATCAGTGGAGGGGCAGATTGGACATTAGAGAAAGGTTCTTCACTGAGAGGGTGGTTGATCACGGGAACAGGCTACCCAGGGAAGAGGTCATGGCACCAAGCCGGTCAGATTTCAAGGAGTCATGGTCATATGAGTTCTCTTGGTCATATGTTTTAGGTAGTCCTGCAAGGAGCAGTGAGTTGGGCTTGATGATACTTAGGGCTCCCTTTCAGCCTGAGATATTTTGTGATTTTATGAAATGGAGAATTTTCATTTTCAGAATCGTATCTATCTTAATACTACATTTGCCTTTTTCAGATTATGTGATGTATGAACTATGTGTCTATGTATTTTTGCAGATTACAAAAGGTCTTGGGTTTGGATTCTCTGGATGAAGTGTTAGACACAAAACTTGTGAATTCAAAGCATATAGTCCAAAATGTATACAATGTTAATAAGCAAGGCATTGTCACTTTAGAAGACAAATCAAGTGAGTATTATAAGTTTTCATTTAACTTTTCTATATTTTAGTTTAATAATATAGAAAGTATTAGTTCTAATCTTTAGTAATGTGTAGCATTTATAGTATAGATGTAGTCATAAAAGTACAGAGTATGACATACAAAGTAATTTTTGTCATACAAAGTATGACATTGTTGTGCTCTGCCATCCCAATAGTAAAAATTGGTGTTTATTCTTCCGTATTTACCCTCCTAAATGTATTCCTGCTTTAGCAAGGTTGAAAGATGAAGGTGAAAGACCACCACTATCTTTATGAAGATAGCTATATTATTAACTTCAAGCAGGCTTTGTCAGCTCAGCCCTCAACTGCCTGAACCAGAGTGTCTATGTGAGGGAAGTATGTGTTAAAAATCGGGAGAGAATCAAAATGTACACTGAGGGATGCTTAATTTCTCAGTTTTGAGTATTCAGTCAGTGTGTTTTTAAACTAGTACCAAGTTTAAAACTGCTTTTTGCGTATCAGGGAGGAAGTAAAGCATATTTGCTGCTGTGATATATCATTTATTATTGCCACCATGTTTCCACAAGATTTGTAGAGAAATTAAATATGAGATGGGAATCTGGTTTGGTTTGCAAATGAAACCAAATATTCATTTTTAAAGACAATTGGAGCACCTCAAGATAATAACTTCCTCCTTGCAGAAATGACAGAACTGAATGCATGAGTGCTTTCCATAATCTTCAGTGCAAAACACTTCGCTATAATGCACAGGTGAAGGAGTAGCTTGAACTAGTTAGGCTGATTTTTTTTTTTTTTTTTTTACAGGGCATGTTAAGGATTTGTGATACGATCCATTTTGCTAATTAAGTGATAAGAGCAGTGGGCGTAACTAGTTGATATTGAGCACTGGATGTACTAAAGTATAAATGTGATTAAAGCTTAGATCCTACATAAAGTTACAGCCTGCCCCTGCAACCAGCTGATCTACTTTATAGGAGGAAACTTCTTAAAGAATTTTCAGCTTTGCTTTTATCTTGTGGCTTAATGTTTTTTCTCAGGTTCTTTCTCCTTTTGATTTCTCTTTGTTTCTCCCCTATGCAGAGGAACTACCTCACTGGATATTATCAGCAATGAAATGTCTAGCAAATTGTAAGTAAATTCAGGAGGGGGGAAAAAACCCTGTAAAAATCAATTGAATGGACTGTGCCTTTACCGCTCCATCAAACCCAGTTTATATTTACAGTCAGTATTTTCTCTGATCATTGTTTAAAACAAAGTTGGAAAAGATCAGCCAGCATATGTTCTTCTGCCAGTGCTGTTTAACATCTTTGTC